>NW_024412423.1:22372573-22438883 GCF_014898765.1 Herpailurus yagouaroundi | reverse complement strand
TTTCTTTCTTTCTTTCTTTCTTTCTTTCTTTCTTTCTTTCTTTCTTTTTAAATGTTTATTTATTTTTGAGAGAGAGAAGCAAGGAGAGGCAGAGAGAGAGGGGAACAGAGGATCCGATGTACATTCTGCACTGACAGCAGTGAGCCCCATCTGGGGCTTGCACTCACAAACCATGAGATCACGACCCGAGCAGAAGTTGGATGCTCAACCAACTGAGTCACCCAGGGGCCTCACAGAATTCTTTCTAGGCTTCCTCTATCCTCTGTTTTGTATTCCCTTCTCCAACACTGAGAATCTGACTCTCAACATTATGTATTTACTCATTTGCTTAATCCCACAATACCACAGAAAATTGCTATACTCGTGTAACTGTGAAAAACACATTACAAGTAGAGTTTAATATTTGCGGTTCTTTTTGCCTTAACCTGAGGGTATATAGTCAAAGTATTGTGTTCAAAAGTTACTCGGGTTACTTTTCTGTTTCTTCCTTCAGTATGGTTATGTTATTCACTGGAAACACCCAGTAGGTTCATCTGTTTCTCTTTTTAGGGTTTCCTCCTCCATCATGGTTGAGTTAATGGGGCCTGGATCCTTAACTACTAACTACTGTTGCAATTCTTATTCAGGCGTGGGCCCTGAATAAGTTGGGTAGTGTGCGGCTTTTGGACCTAGTTCTATGGTTTTTCTTAGCCCCACAACAATACCTATTTTCGTCCTGATTTACATTTCTGGGACGCTTTCCCACTACCTTTTACAAACTTAGCAGCCACGAATGCTCTTCTCTCCTTCCAAACCTGAGTTGTACATGCCCCACTCCCGGCCTTTGTTGTGCTGTCCCTTCACGCAGACATCCCCTATCTGCTCTCTCAGGCATCAGGCCATTTAAGGCCCAGGTGAAGGTGTGGCCCTCCAAACTGTCAGAATGGCAGACTGGGCCCAAGGGAGGCCATCTCCAGATTGCCAACCGTTACCCAGAACGGCTCCTGTTGCTGCGGGAGCCCTTCTGCCTCTGCCTCTGCCTCAGCTTCTTTAAGCGGAGACCTTGAGTGAGTCGGGTTCAGTGCACACGGAACCAAGTCTTCCTGCCACATGGAGCCTGCAGGAAGCAGGCGCCCAGCAGATAACCCTGGGATCACGATCTAGAGCAAAGCACCTTGTTTTCTCTGTGAAGAGTCCCTCCTAGAGGGGCACAGGCAGCGGGCTTAGATCTGGGACAGAAGCCCCTCTCCTCCAAGTCTAGATACTTCTGCGATCGCCAGCCCTAGGCAGCCTCCCATCCAGGGACTCACTCCCCTCGCTCCTCTCTGCTGAGCCCTACATGGGGAATCCCATCCAGAAGGGGGAAAAGCAAAATCACATGTCAAATATTATTATCTCATGGCTGAACAGAATAGCCCCATCACCAGGGTCCCATCAAACCCTCTTGTTTCTTAGCCACCCCCTTCAGTTCCAGGACTTCGGTCAAGTTTTCTAGGATACAAACCCTTACTTTGCCTGGGCTATGAGGCATGCAGATTTCAGAGCTGTCCACTGCCACCTGAGGCTCATGAGGCTCCCTAAGTCCAGGGTGGGTATTGAATGTTTTGCGCCCCAGAGATCCTGCCCGGTCCACTTGCCGTCCCGAAGCCCCTACCAACGCGCTCTCGTCTTGGATCTCTAGCCCCTGGGACAGAATCTCTGACCTCCCCATCGGGTCGCCCCGGCCTGACCCTGTTGCCAAGAGTAGCAGATGCCATCGAGTGCTAGCGTTCCGGGCAGTCTGTTTCCACTTGGGGACAGTGAGTGCAAATTTAGCTCCTGTGACCAGGACACAGGTCACTCTGTGTGCACTTCTAATGAGGCAGCACACAGGCACGCGCACACACACACACACACACACACACACAAGCTGTTAAACTGTGGACACGCTGCAGCTTGCCAATGAGAGAGGATTTCAAGGGTGTATTTTTATAAGGAAGAAATGACATAAGCATCCGCCTTTGTTATTTAAATTTCATGAAAATCAACTATAGATGGTGTGTAATTGAGCACAAAATAGGTCCCAGAATATATTCTGAAATAACGGGAGCTCTTTTATCGGGCTATATATGAAGGGGGGGGAAAAAAAAGTCAAAGAAAAGCGAAATCTCCGTGCAAAATAATGAACTATTTGAAGGAAGAAAAAAGCGAGAGAGCGAGGATCAAGCACGGCTGGGAGAGTATTCAAGAGGCTGGTTTTGAGAAGTCGCTTGAGAGCCGGGGTTAGAGACAGCGTGGGTTGTGGGCATTATTGGTCGACTTGGGCTCAGAAACAGGCTGTAAGCAGAACTTTGCCCAGGACCCAGGGCCGGGCGAGTGAAAACCCAGAACTCCCCAAGGTGGGCCAGGTGACCCAGCCTCTGTACGGGGACAGAAGCGGCTGCAGGTTCTAAGAGGACATGCCTTCCCCCACCTACCCTCCCCCACCTACCCTCTGTACTCTGTACCCTGCGGCCCTCAGAGGCAGTCTGACCCTGGAGCCAAGCACCCAGGGGACAAGCAGAGCTGGTCTGGGGGTGTGGTCAGGAGCTGGCCTGACTCAGGAAGAGGCACTCCCCAGCTCTGCACATATATGCTCACTAACAAGCCCCCACTCCTTCACCAGCAAAGGGGTCCTGGCCCTAGTGTCTGCCAGGTCCCCCACTCCCTGTGACAACAGCACAGCTTCTCAACATTTATTTATTTTTGGAACAGAGAGAGACAGAGCATGAACGGGGGAGGGGCAGAGAGAGAGGGAGACACAGAATCGGAAACAGGCTCCAGGCTCCGAGCCATCAGCCCAGAGCCTGACGTGGGGCTCGAACTCATGGACCGCGAGATCGTGACCTGGCTGAAGTCGGACGCTTAACCGACTGCGCCACCCAGGCGCCCCCAGCACAGCTTCTCATCGGCCACTCACCCCAAGTACACCCGGACTTGAGGCTGTCCCTCTCCTGAACCACTGTGACCCTCTCTGCCTAAGCAAAAAGAGAAGGTCTCCAGAAAGGCTTGTCGTGAGGAAAATGCAGGATTCAGTGCCTAGCACGGTGCTGGCCACAGGAGAGGTGTTGTCTGTAGGATACTCTTTTCTTTCTGTCAACCCAATGCCTCCACTTACTCCCTTCTGCTCTGCTTCCCTCTGGGGGCTACTGCACCAGCTGCCCTGTGGTTCGATGTCTCTTCAAGGCCAGGTGCAGCTCTGAGTCCTAAGGAGACAACAGCTTCAGAGAAGGCGCCCAGAGTGCCACAGTGAGACCCTAAGGATCCCGGGAGTCCCCAGGAAATGATCACACTGCTGTTATCGGTGCTGTTGGTGCCACTGCCATGCCCCCAGGATGCCCTCATCTGCTCTCCTTCATTTCTCGAACCCCAACGGCGTGCCTGGCGGTGCCTGGTCTCGAATATTCCCTCAGGCACAGCCTATGAGAACACGAACTCCAGCCTTCACCCTAGACGGTGCAAGGCCACCAAGCCTGGTGTTTCCCCAATTCTTGAGTTCCTGCCCAGGACCCGAGTGTCCTAGACGAGGTCACACTGGATTGCCATGGCCTTATTTGTCCTCCTCATTGGACCGTGAACACTGAACACCGAGAACACAGCACGGGTCCTGATACTCAGCAGGTGTCACACAGTTTCTGCTAAAGGAAGAGCAGTGAAGAGACAGCTCGCCCTCTGAACGTCTGGCGCCTCCCACCGACTCTGGGTCGGGCAGGCTGACACTGGGATCTCCAGCACGGAGAGCGGCAGGGAGCGGGGTCCGAGCGCCATCTACAGGCAGCGTTGCAGACTGGCAGGAAAGGGCTGTTGAAGCCGAGAGATCCAGGGCGCCTCCCTACCGCCCCTACCGCTGTGATGTCAACCGCGATTTGCAAGGCTTCTCCGGAGTCCACGCTCTGCACGCTGCCTCGCAATCATCAGAAAACGTGCTCGCCTCATTGAGAAAAGAAGAGGAAGGCCCGGGAGTGAGTCGAAGTCTGGATGGTGTTGAGAATATGCAGGAAGGGCTTCTCTTCCACCAGCTTGTCTAGGGCAGGAACTACCAAGAAACTCTCCTGCGTAGAAGGCTTTGGGCAGGATGCAACAACTGCAGGTACTGCAGAGCTGAGGTAAGGGCCTCCTCCCTGGGAGACCAGCAGGCTTTGGGGTCAGACAGACCCAACTCTGCTGCTGGCTAGCTGTGTGACTCAGGGCATGCTGCTTTCTCTGTGCGTCTGTGTCCCCACCTGAAACACAAGCTCCGTGATTAGAGGGTTGCTGTGAAGATGGAAATCGTATCTGTAACCCAGAACCCACTGCTCCCAAGGGTCAGGCTTCTCTCTCGGGCCCAAATAGCACAAGAGACCCAGCCTTCACCCTATCTGCTCATTGTATGGCCAGCTTTGATCAGGTTCCCTCCCCAGTGCTTCTGGGGGTCTGCAGGTTAAATTTGCCCTTCTGTCAAATCCTGGCTGTGGCTCCTATTTTGTTACACCTCCTGACCCTGGCTCCCCACTCTCCTTTTCTCCAGTGAACTCTTGCCACCTCATAACAAGATTTCCCCGGTTCCACTGATGCCCAAACCTCCTCATCCCAAACGTGGTCAGGGATGCCCCCCAAATACCCCAAAACCCAAAAGGACCACACTTGCCTGAAAGAATGACAGGAGCCACAGAGCATGCTGGGAAACCCGTAAGTAGCTGCTGGGGGTGGCCAGGCTCAAAGTCCTAAAGCCAGCCTGGCCGCAGGTTCCTCTTGACTCTGTCTCTCTGGGGTCCTAGACTAGCATCTCCTCCAGAAGAGTGAGTCCAGTCCCTCCCTCAGTTCCAGAAGCATCCAGCTTTCTGAGTCCCTGAGAGGAAAATTGCCTCCCTCATATTTCTGCAAAAGCAAACTGGCCAGAGACCCAGTTCTCCCCTGAACAAAGGCCACCTTTCGTGCGATTCTACAAAACAAAACTCTCAGGTATTTTTATTTGGTGGGCTGGAAGCTCTCCATCCCAAGACAGCATCATGGCTTTTTCTATATAAAACCAAATTTCCTATTAGTTATTTTTTCCCCTTTTCAGAAAACCAAAGCAATGGCTTACCCTCATAGTCGTCTCCTACAGAAACTAAAGCTCAAACAACAACAGTTAACATTTCTAATCTCCTAGTCTAAGACCCTGCTATAGGCCCTTTGCCTGTTTTAGCTCTTTGCATCTTCACAACAATGCTGAAAGGCGGTCACTGTTGTGTCTCTCCTTTACAGAGGAGGAGAAGGAGGGAATATGGCTTTGCTGACACCTTTCAGCCCAATGGTAGTGATTCCAGACTTCTGGCTTCCGGAACAGCATGGGCTTAGAGTCTGTGTTAGTTTGTTACAACAGCTACAAGAAGTGAATGTGCCAACCCAGCAGCTCACGGCTGAACCCCCCGGGCCAGACCAGTGCCCGGCACACAGCAGGTCCTCGGTATGTATGTGTTAAGTTATTGAATGAAAGAAACTACGCCTAAACCAAACTATCAGAAAAATAGATGGGGTAGAAAACAAGGAAATACGGCTGCAGGTTCTAAGAGAACATGCATTCTAAGAGGTAGAAAACAGGGAGATACGGAGCTGCTACATTATGAGCAGAGTAGATAGTAAGGCAACGGGGCATCAATGGGGAGTGTGTGAGTGCCTAACAGCTTGATCTCGATACAGATAAAGCAAAATTCGACTAAATGAGAAGGATTAAAAGGTGATAGAGATGAGAACATAATCATCGTAGGCAATTGTATTGTTCCTCTCAAAATTGATGCAGACCTCAGTTGGTTAAGCGTCTGACTCTTGATTTCAGCTCAGGTCATGATCTCATGGTTTATGGGATCAAGCCCCACATCAGGCTCTGTGCTGACAGCGCGGAGTCTGCTCGGAATCGTTCCCCTCTCTCTCACTGCTCCTCCCCCCGCCCCCACGAACATCAATAAATAAACATTTTAAAAAATGGGTGGATCCAATGGAAAATGAGTAAGTTGGTAGAGTTGACCATGACGAGAAGCTGGATCCTGTCGGTGAATGAATGGAGACGAAAGAGTAAAGGCAGGCCACGTTTCAGAGAGGGGAGGAGGGGCTGTGGGGCCACCTGGGAGCTGGAGATGAAGCTGGGCCAGAAATCACAACCAAGGAGGCGGAGTGGAAGGCGGGGGCAAGGGGCAAGCTTTGGAGAGAGAAGTGGTGCCGACTGAGCACTCAGTCTGTGACAGTGTTCACGGCCTGCTCCATCACTGACGAGCTCTGTGACTTCAGGCAAGTGAGGGAAACTCTCTAAACCTCAGTTTACTCCTCCGTAAAATGGGGGCAACAGACTGACATTATATGGTCATCAAGAGGGTTAAAGAAGACAATGACTGCAGAGTGCTTAATGTGTGGTAACACTCAGTGCGTAACAGCCCTTCATAGCCCTTGAGACTGGGATGAAGTACACAGGCAAGTGGAAAGGTGGGTCCGCCTGCTTTGAGGGCAAAGAGGGGAGTGGGGGCTTGAAGGTCTTGTCCAGGCACCAGCCAGCTGCCCTCCCGTCATTTCCCTGAGAGGCGGCTGACCTGAGTCCTGAGGAGCCCCCCACTTCCTGCATGGGACCTGGGAGACCCTACAGGGCTCCCCTCCACTCCCAAGGGCTAGGTCCCGCTTTCCTGAGGGGGCCCATTTAGCCCTCACAGTATCTTTATCAGGAGGCAGTGTGTGGGGTGGTTAAGGTCACAAGACTTCGAAGACATCATGTTTATCACCTGTGTGATCTTGGGTGCGAGACTTAACTCCTCTGCCTCAGTTTTCCCCGTTGGTAGAATGAAGGCAAGAACGGCCCTGGCTTTATAGGCCTATTGAAGAAATCCAATTGGTCAATGTGTAGAAAGTGCTCACAGCATTGCTGGCACACACTAGCACAGCTAGGGACCCCCAAGGCCCCCCAGTCTAGAAAGGCCACCCACTCACTTGTCAGGCTTTGCTACTTGGCAGTGATTTCTGTCATTTGGTCCTTTGGGGATTCACTGCTGAAGAAAAATCACATCTTAGTGAACACACCTCACCTAAGAGCTGCAAACTCAAGGCAACAGGAGCCTAGAACGTAAAATAGGTAAGTGACACACGTGGGGGGGGGGGGGGAGTGGCTGGGCAAACGGGGACGAGTCCCAGCTCACCCCGAGGGTGAACAGCAGCCCCAGGGGCCTCATTTTATGACTTTTCAAGAGAAGCTACAAGCAAGGTTTATACTTCCAGGTCCCTAGTTTTCAAACGTTGACAACCTAGAATGTTTAAAATACCACACTCTGCAGGCCAACGATAGTCGCCAGTTTTTTCTTTGACAGAGAATCCATGAGACAGAAGGGGCAAAGTCCTAGTTGCTCGGCTCATCTGGGGTACCTGAGAGGTAGGACTTCCCTAGGGCTCCATGGGGGACTGTGATTCTCCTGAGGTAAATCACCATAACCAATTTGAATGCCGATGTGCCTCTGTGTTTGCAACACTTAAATAAGAGTCATGACACGGGTGCCTGGGTGTCTC
This sequence comes from Herpailurus yagouaroundi, assembly GCF_014898765.1. Lineage (NCBI taxonomy): Eukaryota > Metazoa > Chordata > Mammalia > Carnivora > Felidae > Herpailurus > Herpailurus yagouaroundi. Next base: position 22,431,383 of record NW_024412423.1, on the reverse strand, counting down.
AGTCAGTTAAGCATCCGACTTTGGCTCAGGTCATGATTTCCCGGTTCACGGGTTCGAGCCCCGCGTTGGGCTCTGTGCTGAGAGCTCAGAACCTGGAACCTGCTTCGGATTCTCTGTCGCCCTCTTTCTCTGCCCCTCCCCAGCTCGTGCTCTGTCTCTCTCAAAATAAATATTTAACTAACTAGAGTCATGACAGTCATTCCAATAATGACAAAAAATACCAAAAATGAATGAAATGTTGTGTTCTGGATTTTTTTTTTTTAATGCTGGTTTGGGGGGCGGGGGAAATTCAGTTCATACCAAAACATCCCGCGGGCCCTTGAACTTGTGGAGTACAGGGAGGGAGGGGGAAAGATTCAGTCCTGCTCACTCACATCTCCCCGGCGCCTCTCCACCCACGCTAAGAGGCACTGGGCTGATGCCACCCAGAGGGACAGGAAGTGGACTCTGAAGAAGTGAGGTAGGGGGAGCTCTGGCCCTGACAGAGGAGAGACTCTGCTAGGGCCCCAGTGAGCTGACTGAGTATGGCACAGCCTGCCCCACTGAGCGTCCTGTCCTCCAAATATACAGCCAGGGATCCGGCAGGCATGCTCCTTGCTGCATACTCAGATGAGTTGAAAACTCAAGTCCACCCAAAAACCTGCTCAGGGAGGTCTCTAGCAGCTTTACTCATAATTGTCCCAAATCGGAAGCACCCAAGACACCCCTCAGTGGGTGAGTGGATGAGTAGACGGCGGTACATTCCAGCGATGGAGCGTTATTCAGCACAGAAAGGACATGAGTTATCAAGCCGTGAAAAAGCCTAGAGGAATCTTAAATACGTATTACTCAGCGAAAGAAGCTGGTCTGAAAAGGCTATGTACTGCCTGATGCCGACTATATGACATTCTGGAAAAGGCAAAACTACAGACACAGTAAAAAGATCCGTGGTTGCCAAAGTTTACAGGGGAGGGAGGTGTTATCTATTTTTGAGAGAGAGAGAGGGAGCAGGGGAAGGGCGGAGAAAGAGAGGGAGACAGAGAGAATCCCCAGCAGGTTCCATGCTGTCAGCGCAGAGCTCACTCAATGCAGGGCTCGAAGTCACAAACCCTGAGATCATGACCTGAGCTGAAATCAAGAGTCGGACGCTTAACCAACTGAGCCACCCGGGTGCCCCAAGCACAGAGATTTTTTAGGGCCGTGAAACTGTTTTGTAGCAGACTGTAATGGTGTTACCCGTCATTATACATTTTTCCAAACCCAAGAGTGAACCCTATGTAAGCTACGGGCTTTGAGTGATGATGACGTGTCGGGGTACCTTCAGAGATTACAACACATATATCATCCTGGCGCAGGATGTTGACAGTGGAGGGGGCTGTGTGTCGAGGCATGGCGAGGAGTATGTGGGAACTGTCTGTATTTTCTGCTTAATTTTGCCATGAACCTAAAACTACTCTAAAAATTTAAGTCCATAAAATATATATATATATATATACACACACACACACACACACACACACACACACACACACACACACAAGCAAGACCCTTTTTGGAGCACACAAAACTTGCCCAACAGTGCCTCCTAGCACTCACAAACCATAAACGTTCTTAGCATCGGGCTTCCAGATTAAGTATCGCAGAGCAAGAGACTGGGGGAAATCTTGCTTCTTTGAGCCACACTCATCCATAACCCACGCATGTTGGGGGTTAGAGGGACAGGAAAGGGAGGGAAAGAAAGGCAGGCTGAGGCTGGCGTTTGCCAAGCCCTGGCCCTGGTTGTTAGCCAGGCTCCCAGGTTTCCAGGCAGGCCAGATACTGGCTTGTACTAGAGGTTCTCAAAGGCCCGCCGAGGTGGAGCAGAGAAACCCCTGGGCTTTATTTAAAGGTGTTGGAGGCATCCCGTGGTCTGCAGCAAGCCTGTCAGCAGCGGGGTTTGCCTTGAAGGATTGAACCACAGTGGTCCTGGGCCTCAAGTAGAAACCCAGAGGGTAGCATATGCCCATCTTAGGAACAGGTCCGCTGGCGGCCGGCAGGGAGGCAGACACGCAGAGGGCAACACTTACACAGCGTGGACGCTCTGAGTCGATGGCCGCCAAACAGAAATAGCCACGCGCTAGGCCACCGGGTGACAACTTGAGCGGAGGCCTCGTTGGTGATTTACGCTTCGGGAGGTGACACGGTCCCAGGGAGCCTCTGGCAAACCGCTTGGAGAGAGAGCTCTGGAGGCAGGATTTCTCATTTTCTCTTCACTTCTTCATTTTCATGATATAGTGCCCCCCCGGGGCCGAGGGAAAGGGGAAAATGCTTTTTATATTATAGTAGTGGCCATGTGGAAAAGACATATTTCCCACGACATTCGGTTTGGAATGAAGACGCACATTTGTAAAGCATATGTGAAAAATGTCATGCATGAAGGGTATGAAATATTTGTTGTCGTGGCTGAGGCTAGTTGTGTGAAATATCATAGGACAGGGAGAATAATTTTAAGAGAAACCGCTGGGGAGAACGTGAGCTGCTGGTCTCAAGGACACCTCCACAATGCAAGGCACCAGGCAGTGTTTAGGAAAGAGGAGGGCATGGCCAGACTGTATACTCATACGTGCTTGGAACTGCATAAAGAATATCTGGAAAGGGGCGCCTGGGTGGCGCAGTCGGTTAAGCGTCCGACTTCAACCAGGTCACGATCTCACGGTCCGTGAGTTCGAGCCCCACGTCGGGCTCTGGGCTGATGGCTCAGAGCCTGGAGCCTGTTTCCGATTCTGTGTCTCCCTCTCTCTCTGCCCCTCGCCCGTTCATGCTCTGTCTCTCTCTGTCCCAAAAATAAATAAACGTTGAAAAAAAAAAAAAAAGAATATCTGGAAAGGGGTGCCTGGGGGGCTCAGTCAGTTGAGTGTCCGTCTTGGCTCAGGTCACGATCTCACGGTTCGTGGGTTCGAGCCCCACGTCGGGCTCTGTGCTGACAGCTCAGAGCCTGGGGCCTGCTTCAGATTCTGTGTCCCCCTCTCTTTCTGCCCCCTCCCCTGCCTGTGCTCTGTCTCTCCCTCTCTCTCAAAAAAGGAATAAACATTAAAAAAAATAAGAATATCTGAAAGGATACACAGGACACAGGCAGTTACCCGATGGGAAGGGTGACAGAGACTTTTCACTCAGCTTCCTTTAATCTTTTCAAGGGTTGTGAACTATGTAGGTCTATTACTTTTTCAAAACGTTGCATAAGAACAAGACAAACACAAAGCCTTTCACTCTGTGAGCGTGCATCTCAGAACGGACCTAGAACGTTCAGGGAAATGTTGCATATCTAGACTGGAGAAAACAATCTCGGAAACGAAACTTCCTCCCTCGAGCCATGAACTTGAGCACATCCCCTGGGCATGGAGCCATCCAGACTTCCCAGCTGGACGCTGCAGCCTCTTTCCCCCCTGGTCCCAGGGGGCAGTGACTGCATGTTCTTTATGAGGGGCTGTGGCTGCACCCTAATAAACAGGACATTCAACAGCACAGCAGAGACAGGACAATGAGCTAAGCGATGAAGGCCAATATGCCGCATCAACCAGCCTTGGGGGCTTTGACAGGGTCAAGGGAGAGATTGGAGGGGAAGAGCAGGAGTAGCTGCGAGCAGTGATGATAGCAGAGCCCCAGGTGTTTGTTCGGAGGCAGAGGAAGTAGCCCACTCCTTCTGTGGTTCTCCTGACATCGGCTCTCTCGAACTTTCCAAGGGAGACTTTGCTTGTGCAAGACCTCCTCTTGGGACACCCGCTCCTCCTTCTTAACTTAGCCAACACATACTGTTTCGTCAAGACCCAGCCTTGGCATCACCTGTTTGAGGAAGCCCTCCTCATGCCCCCAGGCTGGTCTTGGACCTTGTTGAAACTCCCTTGGTCTCATGATGCTCTTCTTGGTCCCTCCGGCTGGTATGTGTCCAAGAGTCTGTCTTGTGCACTGGCCTGGATCCCCACGAAGTAGAGTTTGTCTCTTTGCTTGGCCAGTACAGAGCCCATGCAGGGCTGGGTGCAGAGGAGGCCAATTCCCCCCCGGGCCCAGACCTCTTAGGAAGAGGTCCAGGAGGCCCACTTGAAAGCACGAGCTGGTGTCTGGGGGCACCAGTCGCTTAAGCGTCCGACTTCAGCTCAGGTCATGATCTCACGGTCCGTGAGTTCAAGCCCCTCATCAGGCTCTGGGCTGACAGCTCAGAGCCTGGAGCCTGCTTCAGATTCTGTGTCTCCCCCTCCCTCTACCCCTCCCCTGCTCATGCTCTGTGTTTCTCTGTCTCAAAAATAAATAAACATTACAAATAATAGTAATACAAAAAAAAAAAAAAGAAAGCACGAGCTGGAACTTGGCTCTGGAGCCGGGGTAGGGTCCCGAAGCAGGGAAGCCTGGTTCTGTTTCCGGGTGTGGAGAGACAGCTAATAGTCCCTATGGACTCAGAGCATGTCTACACGTTGGGGTGGTCCAGGAGCTGCAAAGCCTAGAGATCCCACTCTGCCAAGGCCCCTGCTCCCTGGAAGTTTCCATAGTGTCTCTCTTTTTTTTTTTTGGTCCCAGGCTGAAATGCAGGTCATGTGGGATCTGACACCTAACTCCAAAGTGGGTTTTCTGAATGTCACTGGGTTTGAAATTCCAATAGGTATTAAACTGGTAAAGGAGAATTAAAAGCAGACAATTTAATTTTGCAAAACAAATCCACAGAAATTGCTGAAGGGCCTTGCCTTTGTTTTGGCAAAATGAAGCCAGATGGCACTGCCCACGGTGATGGCAGCCTCTTGAGGTGGCATCTGAGGTTCACGGCCTCAGAGCTAGGCCAAGCCTATTTTTCTTGGCATCAGAAACCTCCATGATTTAGCGGCTTTCCCCAGGAAACTTGGGTCCTCCTCCAGCTCATGATAACTATTCCACGTGCAGGAGGGGGCCTGAGGGGGGGTAGACAGAGGTAGTAGACGTGAGTGGACCCCCACTTGTGGGCAGCACAGTCCCCTCAAACTTCCTCTCCTGGCGGCAGTCCCACAGTGGGGACCAGTTTTCCTTGTGGGAATGAGCCAACGGTTTAGACAACCAACTTTCTAGGAAGAGTTTTAAATTATGAGCAAACTCAAAAATTTTGAAATGCTTTGAACCTCTGGGGTTTGTGAATCTACCGTACTGGGGGCTCAGAATTCTCCTCATGGGCTCTGAGTCTGGGACCCAAACCCGTGAAGTGGAGGTTGTCTGGTATGGCTTTGTGCAGAAGCCCGTGGTAACAAAAACACAGCACTAACACTAACCCTTGCCCTTAAAATCTGTGACGCCAGGAGCATCAGGCAAGGGCAGAGAGCAAGGGCATGGGGCCCAGTTTACAGGCAGGAAATGGTGGGCTCGGGAGCCTGGCAGCTCACAGCCATCACCGATTTTCCCACTCACACCTCCGTGAGACTTATATCGTCAGAAAATAACCTGTACTGCTGACAGTGTAGCATGTTATTTATCCCAAATGAAGAGTATTTCTGTTCAGCCATAAAGATGGGAACATAAAATTAACAAAAACTACAAGGTAAATTTGGAGGCACTTTGTTTTACATTGTTACCAAGGTATGTAAAATATTTTATGTTGCCTCATATGGTCAAATACGGTACATTGTCACCATCAGTCATAAATCTTATCTGAAAATAACTCTTTGCAGGGGTGCCTGGGTGGCTCAGTCGGTTAAGCGTCCGACCCTTGATTTCTGTTTAGGTCATGATCTCACGGTTGAGCCCCACATCAGGCTCTGTGCTGGGTGTGGAACCTGCTTGGGATTCTCTCTCTCCCTCTCTCTCCGCCCCTCTCGCCTCCAACAAAAAAATAACTCTTTGTAGGAAAGCTGCACATCCACATGTATTTGGACCTTGACCTTAGGTGGTATACAAAAATTATTTCAAAATGGATGAAAAATTTAAACGTTAGAGCTAAAACCCCACAGCTCTTGGAGGAAAATCTTTATGACACTGGATTTGGCAATGATGACTTAGATATGATAGTAAAAACCACAGGCAAAAAGTAAAAAAAGGTACACTGGACAATATAAAAATTTAAAACTCTGCATCAAAGGATCAATCAACAGAGAGAAATGGTAACCTATGGGATGGGAGAGAGTATTTGTAAATCCTATATCTGATAAGGGTTAATATCCAGAATATATAAAGAAAGTGTACAGGGGGAGTCTGGGTGGTGCAGTCCGGTGAGCGTCTGACTCTTGAATTCAGCTCAGGTCATGATCCCAGGGTTGTGGGATCGAGCTCCACGTCAGGCTCTACGCTGAGGGTGGAGCCTGCTTAGGATTCTCCCTCTGTCTCTCCCTCTGCCACTTTACCCTGCTTGTGCGATCTCTCTCTCGCTCGCTCTCTCTCTCTCTCTCTCTCAAAAAAAGAAAGAAAGAAAACAATGCCTACAATAATAGGAAAAAATAACTCAATTTAAAAATGGGCAAAAGACCTAAGTAGACATTTCTTTTTTTTTTTTTTCTAATTTTTTTTAACGTTTTATTTATTTTTGAGACAGAGAGAGACAGAGCATGAATGGGGGAGGGGCAGAGAGAGAGGGAGACACAGAGTTGGAAGCAGGCTCCAGGCTCTGAGCCATCAGCCCAGAGCCCGATGCGGGGCTGGAACTCACGGACCGCGAGATCGTCACCTGAGTTGAAGTCGGATGCTTAACCGACTGAGCCACCCAGGCGCCCCAGTAGACATTTCTTTAAAGAAGACGTTCAGTTCAAATGACCAACAGCACATGAAAAGATACTCAGTATCAGTAATCATTAGGGAAACGCACATCAAAACCTCAATGAGCTATCACCTCACATTCATTGGGATGGCTACTATTTTTTACAAAACAGAAAATAACAAATGTTGGCAACGATACGGAGGAGTCCAAATCCTTGTGCATTGTTGGGGGGAACGTAAACTGGTGCAGCCACTATGGCCGCCATGGTGGTTGCTCAAAATATTAACCATAAAATCACCGGATGATCCAGGAGTTCCCCTTCCGAGTATATTTCCAAAAGAACTGAAAGCAAGGAATCAAACAGGTATTTGTACACCATGTGCAGAGTTGCATTATTCACAATAGCCAAAAGGTGGGAGAAACCCAAGTATCCATGGATAAATGGATGGATAAACAAAATGTGGTATATTCGGTGGAGTGATACATTGGAGTATCATTCAGCCTTAAAAAGCGATGCAATTCTGACACAGGCTACAACATGGATGAACCTTAAAGACATCGTGTTACGCGAAATAAACCAGTGACAAACGGACAATTCCTGTACGATCCCACTTATATGAGGTCTCTAGAGTAGTCATAGAAAGAAACACAATGGCGGTTGCCAGGGGCTGGAAAGAGGGGGAGTTTTGTAACGAGTTTAGAGTTGCAGTTCTGCAAGATGAAAGGGTTCTAAGATTAGGTGCACAGCAATGTGAATATACGTACCACTGTGAATTTCACATTTAAAATGGTTGAGGTGGTAACTTTTATATATTGTACACTTCACCACAATGTAAAGGCAGATAACTGTTTGCAGAGGGAGAGTTTTCTTTTTCTTCTCCCTCCTGGGTTGCTATCAGATCTGCATGGAGTGTTTCTAGGCGCCAGAAACCACCTAAATTCCCACAGTTTTTTTCCCCCATGGTATGTTAAAAGTCTGCCTTTGAAGACACGCTAATTTCAAAATACACTTTATTCCTAAACTTTAGTTAAAAGTATTTATGCTAGGCTTTTACCTCACTTAATTAAAAACAAAAAGGCCATGTTTGATGTGTGTTATGCTGTGTTTGAGGCCATCTTTCCTAGCCAGATGCATCCTCTAAATAAGACCAAGCTGTATTACTTCAATGTGGGTTCTTGATGGAAACAGAAAAGCAGCCATAGGCAAGTCCTTTCAACCAAGTGAAAGCTGACCCCTCATAAAGTGTTAAATGAAGACGGTGGCTATAGAGCAGGCATGATGATCCCCATTCTACAGATGAGGACACTGAGGCCCAGAAAGGAAAAGCGACTTGCCCCAAATTATGTCCACAGGAAAGCCAAGGCTGGCTCCCTATGAGGGCTCTCTCTCTGCCTTTTGGACCCTTGCTGCTTTGGAGCCAGTGGGTGGAGGTGGAGGGAGTGCATGCTGGCTAAGAGCCAGGATGCCTCCTCCTTCCCTGAGCCCTTGCTCCCCAGGCAACCTAAGGGCTGGCTCTTAGTTCCGTGGGGAAAAAATAGGTCAAACTGTAAGGGAACCGGTGGGCCTACAGGCACCAGCTCTGTGTGTCCTGAACACCCCACCCCAAGGTAAGAGCCAAGAAGGCCTCAGAAATCCCAGGCACCCCATCCCCAGGCCTGTTCCAGGCACTGGTCAGGGCTCCAGGGTTTAGCTCATAGGTGAGTCCTTATTATGGGATTTAACAAGAAGTAAAATGGATGCATATTATGCATTTAGCACAATCGTGAAATCAGTGAAATCAGGCTGGGTAGTGGCCCCTGGAATGGGGGGGAGGGCCTGGGTGGCAATGGTGGCAGTTCCCGAGGGCCTTCCCGCTGTCTCTGGCTCTTGGCAGGAGGAGGCCACCCAGGTCTACCGGCCAGCCCAGCCTCTGCAAGGGGCCCAGCCGGCACTCTGGGAGTGAACACAGAGGGAACGAGCAACCAGGGCAACCCCGATAGCCATCTGCTTCCCACCGGGGCTCAGGCCAAGAGACCGGTAGCGCTGGACAAACCCTGGTCACTCATTCAGTGAGCCCTCTCATTAACCAACCATCACCTGGTGGTTAGCCTTCTTATTAGCCAAGAGCATGGGGCAGGGGGAGGCAGACGCATCTCTGGAAACTGGGTACGGTCTCCCACTTTCCTCCACCAGGCACCGTCCCACGTCCCACCCTACAGAGTCAGCACAAACGTCCCCTCTTCCAGGAGGCCTTCCCAGGTGTCCCCCACCCCTGGCAGGTTAGATGCTCTTCCTGGAGGTTCGTGGTTCTGTGCCCACCCCCCCTCACAGCACCTATCTCTATGAGTTACAGGTGCTCTTTGTCTTACGGGAGAGCTCAGTGGGGGCAGGGAGCAATCAGGCAAGATCAGAGTAACATGGTAACTGTGGCCATAGTCCACTTCCCCTGCATGAGGTCCTGGCCTAGGCTCTGCGCATTGCATGCATTTCCTCTCCTGCTGTCCCCCCTCCCTGGAGGGCACCCGCGGTACTCCATTTTACCGGAGCCGACTCGGCTTCTCACCCATCCTTGCTGTGCACTAAGTCTGTGTCCGCGGGCAGTTTACTTACCCTTCTGAGCCTGTCTGGCCCAGCACCCATGCTTGTGACCACTGCTCCACGGGGCCTCCTGCGCTGGCTTCCTGCTTTATCTCCACGCACGCACAATGAGTTTTGAGGTCCTCTGGTGAATGACTCCCCCATGCTTTGCCCATCCTCTCCTTCCCCCTCGGAGAGCAGGCCACTAGGTTTGTGGGTGCTGCCACCTGGTGGCCACAGGCCACCGGGACATCAGTAGAGTGGCCTCCGCACAGTTTGGCCGGCTGCTGGAAGCCCGAGCCTCTCTTCCGAGCACACTGCCAGCCAGGCGGCAGGAGCACGTTTGCAGAAGGCAGGACAGCTGGACTCCAGAGAATACCACCTTCGAGGCCCAGCAGCTTCACGATCAGGCCCAAGAGTGCCATGGAATGGGTCCCAGTCCTGGTTCTGCCGCTTCTCAGATACGAGACCCTGGGGCTAGTTGACTAATTGCTGTGGGCCTCAGCTGCCTCATCTGTCAAATACGTAACCTTGTCCTCCTGTGTTAGGGCCACATGCCCCAGGCCATAACTTGGAGAGTCTTCCTGGAGCACGCCCTTTTAATTTCATTATCATTGAAAATGGAATTTATGTTAAATGCGTGCAAATTAGGTATTGCACTCCAAAATTATGTTCCTTTAAAGCAAAACCGGGGTCGGGGCACCTGGGTGGCTCAGTCGGTCAAGCTTCCGACTTCGACTCAGGTCACGATCTCACAGTCCGTGAGTTCGAGCCCCGCGTCAGGCTCTGGGCTGACAGCTCAGAGCCTGGAGCCTGCTTCAGATTCTGTGTCTCCCTCTCTCTCTGCCCCTCCCCCGTTCATGCTCTGTCTCTCTCGGTCTCAAAAATAAATAAACATCAAAAAAGAAATTTTAAAGCAAAACCTGGCCTTCTGAGAATTTGGGGTTTGTGCAGTCTGTTGGTCTGCTCCTCCAGCGTCTCTCACAAGGTGCATCTTCGCGGTCTTCTGCTGTTAAGGCTTCTACCACGAGCAGCCCTCACGTACCAGCTTTGAACCATGTCTTTGACGCTTGGCGCCTATCTCATTTAGCCCTCACACAACAAACTGTCCTTATTTCACAGAGCAGAAATCAGGTTCAGAGAGGCCAGGCAACTTGTCTGGGGTTACACACACACCTGCTATAAGAAGGAACCAAGCCTCACACCAGAGCCTGTGTGACCCCAGAACTCTCGCCTGCCCGCCACCGTAGAAAGCCCTGGAAACTGTTGTTCTGTCCCTGAGCTTTCCCAGGAGCACACGACAGAGACATTTGCTCACTGAGGTACACTCCTCGGGGGTCCCGACACCAACTAGAGAAGGCCATCCTGGCCAAGGGGGCCAAGGAGAGAGAAGCCAGCACTTGCTGTCCCCCTGCTCTCGCTGTCCCCTCAGGAGACGGCCAGCCAGTGACGAACAGGACTTCCTGTTCTCCTTCAGAAGACACAGCCCAGGCAAGACTTCCTCGTACTGATGGATTCCCTGGCTGTTTCAGTTCTCTTGCTAGGGAATGCTCTGAACCAAGGTCCTGAGGGCACAGGGGGTCATGAACACATCTCTTCTGCCCACCTACTCTCCCATGCCGGGGCTGGAAGTGTGGACAGAGCCCTTCTCTCACTGAGACATGGTCGCAGGGTACAATGGGAAGGCGGTGTCCCATCCCCAAGGAAGGAAAACTAAGACCCAGAGAAGGGATAGGACTTGCCCAAGGTCACAGAGCAAGAGGTAGCAAAGCCCCTGCCCGGATTCTGCCTATTGCACACCGCCCTGGGTTCCTGACAGGAATGCTGATATTCTGTGCGGATCCCCATGGGGACAGGCCTCCCCCCCACACACCTGGCCCAGCTCTGTGCATGCTGGAGCTTAGACAGCTAGTGAAGAAGATGCCTCCAGGGAGGCAGCCTGGAGTTAACGGTTGGTTCCCCCCAGGGGCAGATACAGTTCCCATCTCCGGAGGACCTGGTTTCCTGGGGGAGCCCTCGTGCTTGTGTCACACTGGCTGGGACACATGGGGACAGATGACCGTTTCGAGATTTTCCTATTTTCCTTCTTAGTTACTAAGCAACCAACTAGAGTCTAAATGCTCAGAAGAGATAAAGCAGACGAAGCACTGAATAGTGCCCAGAGGGGCTTGGCCCCCACAGTGTGGCCTGCTGAGTTCTCAGGGGCTACAAGGGTCATTCTCGAGGGGAGAGTAAGCTGTGGGTTGGGGACAGCGAGGCAGATCGGGAGACCAGCGGGCTGTACCACCCACCTGGATACCCCCCAAGAATCCCCAGGATAGCCCAGGTTTGATGGGAAAAAGAGGAAGGATTATATGCTGACACATTCTGGGGCCTTGGGCCGGGCACTGCCTCTCTTAGGGCCCCTGTTACCCCCTGTATACCATGGGCACCTGTCTCTTGCCAGCTTGGGGGGTACAGTGAAGGCAGTATGAATACACCGGTGGACACTGGGTCACTTCCAGGATGGCCGGGGCTCACAGTGCTGGGCAAGCATCTATCTCAGTCTCTTCCATGCTGCTCTGGAAGGCCAGCAGAGCCCAGGAGGGGTGAGCATAGAAGATGGCCTTTCTGCTGTCCTGTGGGACAGGCCGCCCACCATGAGCAGCCCTCACCCCCATCCGCTGAGGCCCTGCCCTTCCCGAGATACTGAGTGGACTGCTCTGTCACCCACAGCCCTCTTGGCCACCGCCGGCCCATCTGTAACGCTCTCCTCGCACTCTCCCACATAAGTGGGGGCTCCCCTCATTATCTCTCTGTTCAAAAAGCCTCTCCTTTCTAACAAGCCGGGGAGGCCTTCACCCCACACACCCACACACCCCCGCGGTTGGCAGCAGAGAAGAGTAGCAGCACCAGTGACTGGTGCCCTGGACACAGCTCCCGGGGTGCCTGGGGACAGGCTGCAGACCCAGGCAGTGTACTGAAGCCCAGCGGGGAACCCCACCCCCCCAGGGGCCAGGGCTAGCAAGGATCCCAGGCTGCGGTTTCTCAACCACTCAGCGCTAGGGTTGCACTTCTGCAATGGGAAATCACACGTGCATTTTCCTTCCTAACGGGAAAAAGGAAGAAAGCAGCAAAACTGATGAATGTTCTGACGTATCACATCCCCAAACCGCAGCCTTAAGTGCCAAGCCAGACCTGCCCTGGCAGGGACCCATTTGCTCCTGAGAGCTCATGGCTGCCGAGCCACAGCCAGAGGTGCCCCTGGCGGTAAGGTAGGTGGAGGGGGACTTGACACATAGCCAGGGGAGATGGCCCGGGGCTGGGCCGCGGGGGTAGGGGGGGAGCAGAGCCCCTGCTGGCTACTCACCAGGCACGTATCTCAGTCTCTTTCTGCTGTCTCCTCCCAGAGACGACACTGGTAGGGCTGGGTTCTGCTTCCCCAGAACAACTGGAGGGTCCTGGAGATGTGAGGGCCTCTTCCGGGGCTCTGCGCTGCTGGGGGATTTCTGTCGGCTCTGGAGCGCGCAGTGGAGCAGAGAGCAATGTCTCACGAGCAGCGGTGAACCCTCATTTCTGAGGGATTTTCTCAGGGTCTCTGGGATGTGAGATCGGGTCCTAGAAGTGAACTCTGAGTTTCTGGCCTGGCCTGAGGACTTGGATTCCCCGCTTGGCCATTCCGGGCCCAGCTTGTCTTTTGTAGTCAGGAGGTCTCCTCCAGGCTGGGGCCAGAGCGGGTTGTGGATGGAGACATGTGTATGTCTGTGCTTTAGGGAAAAGGGAGGGGCCTGAGGGGCCAGAGTGGAAGGTCTTCACCATGAACCTACTTCACCCAAAATGCAGAAGGGGTGGAGGGTCCCAGATTCAGACCACCTGTGACAGGATTCCAGCCACCCCCCCCCCCACACACACAGCCCTTGAGCTCTAGGCTCACATTTGCCGCGTACCTAAACTTGGTTTCACATGATTTTCATGTGTGAGCATCTCTTCATTGAGCCATTTGTCAAATGTGCCCCCAGACACATGTGGCCAGGCCCTGTTTGTACAGGGCAATGGGACACTGGGCAACAGGGCGGCTCAGACCACAGCCTGCCCCTGGGAATTCTCAGAGACAGAGCAGGAGGGCTCAGGGAAGACAGGACGAGGACCCACATAATTCTGACGTGTAATGAGAAGATGGATTGAATGGCGGTGTCCGGAAAGGGTCAGAGGGCAGAGACAGGAAAAGAGCTACATAGAAGACGCCACATTGCAACGGGGCCTTTCAAGAGGAGCGGTATTTGGTCAGGGTTTGGGATGGAGGATACATTCTTAGCAGAGAAAAACCTGTAAGCAGTCTGGTGCCGAGAAAGTGTACAATTAGTTATTCAAACCCACTCATCCCCTGGTTCCCAGTGAAGGCTCTGGCAGGTTCTGGGCCATATGGGGTTGGGGGATGTGCCAGAGAGTTTATATTCCTCAAATGCATGCAGGAGCAAAGCCGACTATTGTAAGTAGCCTTACTGCATGTGCCAGTGACATTCTAAAGGACAAATGATCAGAGATGGAGTTGCTGGAACAAAGGATGTGTGCGATTCACCCTGTGGCCGCCTTGTTACTTGGCCTCCACACAGCCCCTGTCAGTTCTTTTTTTTTTTTGAGCGAGCGAGCGAGCGAGAGAGAGAGAGAGAGAGAGAGAGAGAGCGTGCGCATGACTTGGGGAGGGGGAGGGGGGACAGAGCATCTGAAGAGGGCTCTGTGCTGAGAGCAGCAGAGCGAGCCTGATACGGGGCTCGAACTCACAAACTGTGAGATTGTGACCTGAGCCGAAGTCAGGTGCTCAACCAACTGAGCCATCCAGACGCCGTGAGCCCCTGTTGGTTCTTGAGTGACATCTCTCATGGCTCTCCACCTTCTCCATCAGGATCTGTCCTCTGCCCATATAGTGAGACATTCATGCCCAAAATACACTTGGCATGGGGCCAGGCCCATAGAAGCAACTTGGAACATGCTAGCTGTTTTTCTTCATCCTCTGGGTCTCCAGGGAGCCTTTCTGGTTCCCCCAGGAGCCAACTGGGCTTCCCTGTTCTGTCTCTCTCCATAATTCTTGATGCAAGAGGCACCTGTCTCCTCCCCCAGCTGGGTGTTCCGGAAATCAAGTTCTAGTTCTCCTGTTGCCTGTGCTCATTGCCAGCAGCTGCTCAGTGCCTGGCTCAAACAAGGGCCCAGCAAGGGTATTTTTGTGTGATGGTTGGATACGAGGAAGGTGTATCCTGTCTGTCTGTCCTTCCCTCCCCTCAAAACAGGGCCAGATTGTCTCCAGATGTCAGTAGGCCACCACCATAACCACACCGCAGAAGCTGGTATCCCATATACCTTACAAAGACAAGGAGGGGCATACTGACAGTACAGAAAAGAAAACTAAAGCTCAGAGTGGATGGGCGGTAAGGCCCGCTCACAGAATATGATCAAGGTGACACTGAGATTAGAACCAGTGGGGCTGAGGGGCGCCTGGGTGGCTCAGTCGGTTAAGCGTCCGACTTCGGCTCAGGTCATGATCTCATGATTCACGGGTTTGAGCCCCATGTCGGGCTCTGTGCTGACAGCTCAGAGCCTGGAGCCTGCTTGGGATTCTGTGTCTCCCCCTCTCTCTGCCCCTCCCCCCACTCACACTCTGTCTCTGTCTCTCAAAAATGAATAAACGTTAAAAAAAATTAAAAAAAAAAAAAAGAACCAGTGGGGCTGAACTTCCACACCAGCTTTAGCCTCGGTGTTATCCTGGCTTGAGCAGGACGACCGTGTCCACACTCCGTGCTCTGCTCTGTTGGGCTGGAGGGGGTCGGGGCCCCCGAGCCGGGCAAGCATGTCTAGGTTCAGGGAGTCACAGAGGTGTCAGGCTCCAACCACACTTCTCTGTCTGTGTTCCATCCTTCCCAGGCTCCCATCCACGGAGAAGCCCCTCACGGTGCTGCATGTGAGCCTGTACCACCCCACACAGGACCCAGACACCTTTGCCAACGTCCCACCGAAGCTGCAGCATGACACCAACCCGCTGCTGGTGGGGCGGGGCCCGGAGGCCCACCTCCAGCTGCGGCTCCCATGCCTCTCCCGCAGACACCTGTCGCTGGAGCCCTACCGGGAGAAGGGTGGCACTCCCCTGGCCTTCTGCCTGAAGGCCCTGAGCCGCAAAGGCTGTGTGTGGGTCAACGGGCTGACTCTGAGGTTCCTGGAGCAGGTTCCACTGAGCGTGGTCAACAGGGTTGCCTTCTCCGGCATCCAGATGGTGGTCCGCATAGAGCGAGGCACCTCCCTGGAGGCCTTTGTCTGCTGCTTCCATCTCAGCTCCTCGCCCCTGATTCACAGGCCCCAGGCTGAGGAGACTGATGAATGGGAAAGCAAACCCCAGGAGCAGCCGCCCCCAAGTTCGGGGCAGCGAGCTCCAGATCACCCGGGGCTTCACCACGGCCCTTCCCATCCAAGCCCTGGAGGAGGAACAGAAACACAGCTCCAGGAGCCCCCAGAAAGTATGCTCTACTAGCCCCGCCAGCGGCCCAGAGCAAGGCTTACCTGAAATAGAACTTGAACTCTTGTAGCTACATCATGTGAGGCTGACAAGCAAGACGGGCCTGGTAATAATGAACAGATTCTGCAAACACGAACAGCCTGGGCTGGGGGAGCACCCTCCATGGTTACAGCTACGTCAAGGAAAGGGAACTTTGTATACGTTAGAGGCCCTGAGGGCTTCTGAGAGCCTTTCTCAGCCTTTCCCCACATTTCCCCCGGCCTGTCTGCCTAGGAGTTACTTTATGTGGCTAATTTCGTGAGCCGCTTAAGAGCTGGAGTCTGAGGTTGCACGAGGAATGCATGGACACATGTACCAATTACGTTCGTGGTAGCTCGGGGTTACCTTGGGCTTTCTAATACCCACAGGCACTCAGGGCTTAGGGAAGCCTGTGTTTAATAAACTGTAAGTATTTCATTAAGCTGGCATGCCCAGTAGGATTCCCTGATCGCCAGACGGGGTGCGTGCACGCCACGTTGTCACGCAGAGGCAGGGGCGGGAAATACAGAAGAGGTGTAAGAGGAAATTGGAAAGGTGGGGGCTCACATTTCTGGAAAGGATGTGGGCAGAGCTCAGGGTTTCCTGGGGGCGGGGAGCTGGGGGCTGGGCCTGCCGGGAAACTCACTGTCACAGGGTCATCCTCACACTCCCTCCCTCTGTTATTTCTGGATCAAAGCCTTGGCTGATGGGAGGGCAAGACCTCCAGGGAAAGGTGGCTTCCCAGAGCAGAGAAATCTTTCAAGACTAAGTCCGTGAGGGTGGGGGGAAGAGGTTGTGGTAAAATTCAGCTCAACGGTAATTTTACTCAAAGTGGGTCATATACCAACGGGGGTGGGGTGGTCTTTCCAATATAAGGGACTAGTTAGTAAGCCATGCAGGTTAAGGGTGGGACAACTTCTCAGTGAACAGAGGGGCTGAGCACAAGTACCTACTCTCCACATCATCTCCATTCCAACTCCCCAGTGGGGGCTTGCAAGCATCATTGAGAAACAATGTTCACCCGTGCTGTGAAGGGAGGGACCTACAAACTCAGATGGCCATCATCATCTTAGACCATGCTCTAGGATATTGGAGACACTGAGCCTGGCAAGAAGATTCAGTTGGTCTGCCAGGCACTCCCTGAGCGTCCTCTCCATGGGGAAGACAGCAGTGGGCAGGAACCAGGCCTGTCCTGGCTTGGGAAGCTTCCCTTCTAATGGGGAATAGGACAAGTACACTCAGATTACAGCAAAAGGCAGAGGAGGGCAAGGGCTGTAAGAAGAAGGGGTGTCCAATGCTGTGAATGGCATGTGGGGCCCCCCCAAATGGTCCTTCACTCAGTTATTCAACAAACTTCCACCAGATGCTATGCAAAGCCCCAGGCGCAGTGAACTAGGCTGACAAAGTCCCTGCCCCCAGAGAGTTTACCTGGGCTCATGAAAGACCCCTGTTGAGGAACTAATCGCTGAATTATTTGATCACCCCTGTTCTTGGTGCTGTAAACATTGTGTTCTCTCTCTCTTCGGGCTGGTGTTAACATTAGTTCTACCATTAAGTGGCCATGTCTGGTGAGTGCTTACGTGTGCTTAGCCCTCTGCTAGGAGCTATGTGCCTTGCCCAGCTGAATCCTCAAAACACTCAGATGGACAGTGGTGTTAACACATTGTACACCTGGGGAAATTGAGGCTTAGAAAAGGTATCTTGCCCAATATCATGCCACTTACTGGCTGTGTGATGTTGGGCCAGGGACTTAGCCTGCTCTTGGTCTCCATTTCTCCCTCCGGCAAGTGGGTAAGATAACAGTCACCATTCACTGGTGATGTTATGACGGTCTTAGGAGCTCATAGTGAAGCATCTGTCACATAGTAGGCACTCAGGAAGGGTTAGATACCATCATGAAACCTGACAGAGGGAACGTGATGGGTCCGTACCCAAGGGCTCACCTGCAGTCTGTGATTTCCTGATAAAGGATTTTGCCTTTGCTGCAGCCCTGGTGGGCAGTCAGGAGGGGGCTTTAACCTGTTCCTTGCACCAGAAGGCCCGATATTTAGAGTTTGTTGGATGGGAGACACACGGTCGGGGCTGGCAAGCAGAAGAAGCCGTGTGCTGGGCGGTCTGATGAAGCCCACTGTTTTGGAGCTGCCTTTGTATTTCACGCACGGGTTCAAAATGCAGCGATGATCCCTCCGGAGACCAAAACGTTCTCCAAACTGTGTATAAGGGAGCAGATACAGAACAGGGAAGCCACAACCTGGAGACCACACCTGAATTTCAAAGGCAGAAAAGAGGAAGCCGGCTGGTGGCACGCTACCCCAGAGTCCCAGGGGGCAGCTCCCCTGCTCCAGCACGGAACCTCTACCACTCAAGGGGTGCCCCCCCCCCCCCCCCCCGGAAGAAAGTAAACCCTAGCCGCTGGGGGTCTATGAGAGGAAACGAGTTACCTCCCCCATGAGGAGTGGGAGATTCAGAGGGAAGTGTCTGGGAGTCCCTCCGGGCCCCAGATGAAGTGTGCAGCAGGCTGCAGGATGCCTGCCAGACACGAGGCAGGAGGGAGCCCAGACACGTCTGGCTCGTTGTTTCGGACTCTGCTGATTCACAAACTCTCCTTGGAAAACTCACCGTTTGCCTCGTACCAGGTTGCAGGGCAGCAAAGCTCCGCTCCGTGCTAGATTCCATCTTTCTTGACCAGAGAACCATTTAAATCACCAGGTCCCTGCACCCACCCGCATTTGCACACTTGGCCTGCACAGGCAGCCTGAGCAGGTTGGAAAGACCCTCCCAGAAACCTCCTCTGCATTCTCTCAGCTCCCACACACACACACACACAGGGCAGTGCGCGGAGGCGAGGGTGTGCACGTGCACGCACAGACACGGGCCACGCCCACCCGCTGAGGCGGCTCCAAGCCGGGGCTCTGCAATCGGGTGCTGCCTGGGTTGGAATTCCTACTCCACCGTTATTAGCTCTGTGACCTTGGACAAGTGAATGAATGTCCCTGTGCCTCTGTTTCTTCTTCTGGAAAATGGGAAAAGTGACAGCCAGCAGTGGTGGTAAAATGAAGCAGTGCATATAAAGCACCTAGTGTGGTGCTTGGCGCATAGTAGGTACTCAGTAGAGTAAGCTTTCACTGTCCAATTCGGCGGAATGAATTGAATGCGGGTTGACACATATACTCAGCATAGACACACATGCGTACGTCTGCTACAAAGGGCTACAACAGTTAGCCC
This sequence comes from Herpailurus yagouaroundi, assembly GCF_014898765.1. Lineage (NCBI taxonomy): Eukaryota > Metazoa > Chordata > Mammalia > Carnivora > Felidae > Herpailurus > Herpailurus yagouaroundi. The sequence goes on along the minus strand of NW_024412423.1, from coordinate 22,412,444 downwards.
TAGAGCACTACGATTCTCTGAAGGCATGTCCGGAAATCTAGAAATCACCCCTTGTGCCCTTTAAGACATCTTAACCTTCACATTCCTCTGCTCTTCCAAGAATGAGAGTCTCCCCAACCTGTCTGTAAGCGGGTCACCGTAACCTCCCGAGCCCCATTTCCAGGGAGACCTGAGAACTCCACATAAATGTGCAGGGCTCTGAGGCGTGAGCAAGCATGGTGAGGATGTGATGGCAGGACAGCACAACCGTGGCTGTGGCCGGGGGCAAGGAAGGGCACCGGACACCCCAATGCTGTCGCCGTAGTTTCTGTGTCTGTCTCCCTGTGAGACTTAGGCTCCACACAGATGAGGACCACGGGTGGTTTGCTGTTGTGTTCCAGGGGGCCGTTGGGGAGCTGGTCAGAGAATGGATGGACAGACAGACGGGCAAGGTGAGCTGTTAAGGCGTGAGCGAGGCAGGTGAGGGCATGGCCAAGGTTTGTAGTGGCAGGAGGAGAGATGGGTCGGCCAACTGGGGCAGCAGGGGCTGAAAGCCGTGGGCAGACAATAAATCTCTTCCAGCTCTAGGCCTCAGTGGGGAGAGCCCAGATCCTCCAGCTGGGGCAGAACACAGCTTGTGCTTCTCTCTGGGGCTTGAGCCTCTGCAGCCCAAGCCAGCCAGGATGCTGCATTTTTGATTCTGTGAGATGACTGCTGGGGAAGGTCGACAGATGTGACAGGTCCCCATGTGACTGAGAGACAGCTCTCAGCACTTCCTAGAGGCACATAGGTACCTCCAGGAGACCCTAGGAGGGGCTCCAATCACTAGGAGTCTTGAGTTGGACCGGCAGGATGGAGTGTGGGCCCCCAGCCCCCCACATCTCCTTGGATCTGGTTTGATACCTCTGCTCCACGCCCATATGATGGAGGCCACCCTCCACAGAACCTCCTCCCCCAGACACTCACTAGGAACACGCTGCCTCCCTAAACCGACACCCCACCTGCACAGACCAGAACTGTTCCTTGAAGGGATTCCCTGTGGCTTGGGAAGCTAAGCTATCACACTGCTGAAGGCATCAGTATTTCCAAAGAAAGGGCTGGACAGGGTAACGCTTACCCTGCAGGAGTGAGTTTCATTGTAGAAGGAGCGGCATCAAACGTTTCATTGTAGGCCAGGGGCGCCTGAGTGGCTCAGTTGGTTAAGTGTCTGACTCTTGATTTCTGCTTGGGTCATGATCTCACGGTTCGTGAGTTCTAGCCCCGCGACGGGTTCTGTGCTGACAGCGTGGAGTCTGCTTGGGATTCTGCCTCTGTCCCTCTCTGCCCCTACCCTGCTCGTGCTCTCTCACTCTCTCTCAAAACAAATAAATAAACTTTAAAAAAAGGCTTCACAGTAGGCCAATGAAGAAAACATGTCCCTTTCCCCTCAAATGGGTAGTCACTTCATAAATGTATAAAGCAAGACATAGTCAAGTGGCTGGTTCAAGGTCTCCCTGTGACTAAATAGAGCTGAGACAGGATTCCAATAGAGCTAAGAATGGATTCTTTGCCTAACAGCCCACTGAGCAGCTAGGCTGCTGTCAGCAAAGATGTGTGTAGAAGCAAGTAAGCCACAGGCAGTGTGGACAGTTCATCATCACCTCCAGGACCTTCCCCCACCCCCAAACTGGGCTGCGAAGGGGAGACTATCTACTCTATCTACTGTGTGAGCTCATTTCTTCCTCCTCAGCTTCTACCCCATGGCACCTGGTGATGCTGATGCTGCCATCGGGTTAGCTGGTCCCCAAACTGGACCCTCCAGCTTCCTGTCGCTGTGGCCGCCCTGCCCACATTCCGGCGCGCCCTGGTCGCTGGCCGGCACACGAGGCCCAAGCCTGTGCAAGGCTCTGGGAGAGGAGTAGACAGACCCAGCTCCTCCGCCTCTAAGTGGAGATGCCAAGTTAATGAACTCTATTCACATTGCAGGGCTGTGATCCCTCTTACCTTGAATGTGAACTCATAGGCGGATTAAAGTGAAATAAAACCTACCATTTGAATTACATTCTCAGCTGATTGGAAACATACATTACCTCCCTATGACCGGGCCGTGAGAAGGGAAGTTATTATCTTTCTTTAGAGTTTGTAAACTCTTTATGGCTGAGGCAGCTTTAAGCCCGCCGGGGGAAGAAATGATCCGGGAATAAATTGCTCTCATTTACCTTTGTTTTCCAATCACACGCTCCAGTGGGAACAAAACATCCTAAGTGAAGGGATGTGGGAAGCCAGGTGATCCCCAGCAGAAGAGTTTAATTATTTTCTTCTTTAAGGACGTGAGTTGAAAAGGCTTTAAAGTGTTGTTTGGTATGGGGCTTGCTCCGCAAAAATGTGCCCTTCCCCGATAATGCCAGCCTTCCCTGAACTGTTACTGTTCTCTGCCTCTTCTTTCCAGGGGAACATAGCCTCCATTTCCCCCACAGTGCCTACCTTTTTAAGGGGCACTGGCAGCTACAGTGCCCAGCTCCAGACCTTTGGGAACCAGGAAGGAGTCTGAGAAGGGGCAGATTTGAATAAAATTCAAATCACAGTCCTGGAAGGAGGGAAAAGACCCATGGGGTCTGGAGTTCTGAAGGGGGGGCTTTCTTCCCCACTCTGTTATTTCTCCGATCCTCTGTGTTACCTAACAGAGAAATTACACAGAGCAGGTACCGGAGCAAAACCATCACGACGTCCAGGCTCTGAGCCAAGCATTCAAACTGCTGGAAGGAGCCCCAGCTGAGACATCTGCCTTGCTTTCCTTTAAAGACACAGAGGCAGGAGGTAGGGGGTGGGGACTCTTCAGAATAAAGCAGAGACAGGGAGGGGGGGCGGGGGGGGGTTCCCAGGGAGAGCTCAGTCAGGCAGCCAGCCACGGGTTTCCTTTCCGTGATTTCTTCTCTGAGGGATCAGGACACCAGGATATCATTCCTCCATTCATATGCAGCTTTCTGCACGTTGGATCCTATTAGGTCACCTTGCCTGGGGGGAGGGAGCGGCGGGGGTGGGGGGGGAGGTAGGAGAGGGTGCATAGCAGGATCCAGTCAAGAAAACAAAAACCACTGTAAGCATTGCAAAAACATAACAGGCCACGCACCTCAGAAATCAGCAAGAGCAGAAGTTGCTCCCACCTCTGGGGCTGCAGAGTCAACCAGAGCAGGCATTGCCAAGCACAGAGCTAGAACGAATGTGCCTTGTCCCTGCAGAAGCTGGGACCTTAGGGTCGGAGGCCATCTGGGGGTGGGGGTGGGGGGTAGGCTGGAGCCAAAGAGGAGATAACACCTGCCGCTCCAGACACTCTCCCCAGCGTGAGGCGCTGAAAGAGAGGGTGACATATCCTGGCTGCTCCCCTCACCCACCCCTTGCGGTTCTTATGGTTCTTATTGGCCAAAGGCAGGCAGAAGGAAGCTGGTGAGCAAACCTGGGGAATGCAGTCTGCAGGGTGGACTGCCCCCCCCCCCCGCCCTGGTAAGCAGAGGAGAGAAGGGAGAAGGAGGGTCTGAGGGCAAAAAGGGAGAAGGGGGCCTGGGCCACCAGAAAGGGAGAGGAAAGGGGGCATGGCCTAGAGGGCTCCCCTGCCTGGGGTCCTCCTAGAGGCAACAGGCAAACACAGACCCCTCTCCCACACGTCACCCCAACCACATATCCTTTGGCCTCTGTAAGAAAGGAAAGAGGAGGGCACAAGAGGACAGGTACCGACAGTGAGGTCCAGAGAAGAGCCAGGTGGGGCCATCCTGGCCTGGGTCACGCAATCCAGCCGGGGCTCCTGCTTTGAAAACCCCTCTCCCCCCACCTCAGAGGCAGGGCAGCAGAGGAGGGTCCAAATCCCCACCGCTGTCCACTTACTGACCCTAAAACTTGCCTCATCTCCCAAGCCACCGACGCCCAAGTACAAAACGGGAATGCTGTCAGTACCCGCGCCCCCTCTGTGCAGACGGAAATGCACACATATGTGTAATGGAACTTAGCATGCACGCCTTGGAAACCCTCAATGACTGCCGGCCGTGAGTGTGAACTGCCACCACCCATCCCCAATCGTTTCTCCCTCCAGAAAGCTTTCCTGACTTTTTCCAGAAAGGAATGGTCAACCCCCAAGCTCCAAGCCTGTTGTGGGACACTCAGAGGGGTTTCCAGGCAGTGATCCATGGTATCAACCACATGGTATCTCCTCAGCTGGGAATACGTGTAGTTGCCGTGTGCTCCGCCCCGCCAACATGGCCCCGGGCAAGGCAGAGACCAACTCCGACGAGTCTGCGTCTACGGATGGGACAGCCACCCGGCTCCTCAGCAGGGGTCTATTGACTGACGACTGCCAAGAAAGTGAGCTGGGACAAAGAATTTGCCTGGGGTGAAAGCAGGTCTTCGGGAATGAGCTTTGAGCAGAACCTCATGTCACAACAAAGCTGCTGGTTTAACAGGTTAAAATGGACTTTAAACAATGAATTACTCAGAATGAGAAGAGGCCAGGGTAAGTGGTTTGTTCCATGAGTGCCCTCATCTTCTCTATAGGACCCTAAGCCCGGGAGGCAAGGACAAATCCAGCAAGGCCCTGCAGGGCTCACACCCCTGATTCTTCTACTCTCTGCCAATAGGTTTTCCTGTTTCCAGATGAGTCCTATGTCTATGGTTCAACACAAGAGCCCAGCCCCCCACCACCCAGAAACACATGTACGAGGTGCGGAGCTCCCAAACTTGGACCTCTGCCCCGGGGAACACTGGAAGCAAGCAGGCTGCATGCTTGATGTCAGAGGTTTCCAGAATCATCCTGGCCCTCATTACTGAGGAACACATGGTCCCCTGTAGACACTTGTTGGAGGCCCAGGAGGGAAGCTAATAATCAGGGGGCTCCATCTTTCACTTTTACGTTCCTCTTCCCCTGGGGCTGTGGTTGCTGTGCAGATTTCAATTTGAAATGTCAGGAAAGCCTCATGTGGTTTGACTTCTCCTTCTCCATGCCACTCCCCATCTCGCGTGCGCGCGCGCACACACACACACACACACACACACACTCACACACTCACACACTCTCACGCACATGCAAGCCTCTGGGCTCTGTCTAGCACCCCGGGTAAGGTGTTGGTTAGAAATCCCCAGGGTCATTATGAGCTGTGAGTTTTGCTTCTCAGTTAAAGAGAAAATACCTCCACTTGAGACTCGCAGCATGCTTCACAAAACCAGGGTGAATATTTTGGCTGAGCTCAGGGAAAAAACCAGAAGCCAAGGAGAGACCTCATTACAGGAATGGTAGGAGGCATTCGGAGGAGGCCAAATTCAGAGTGTTCTGAATAAAGCAATGCCGTATACCCTGCACACGAGGGCCTGGGAATGCTGGAAGATCTAAGTCTGATAGACAAAGCAGCAGGTTGAGAGAACGACGCGGCATACCGAGAAAGTCACCAAAGGCTCTAGAGACTTCACTCTGCCAATCCCTACAGTCAGCCAGGGGCTGGCAGACGGTTAACCACCAGCTCTCTGGGTGGTGGGAGACCTCTGATTGTGTAGTGTTTGCCGATTTCTGAGTTCCGTGATGGAAATTCTCCCACCATCGTCAGTTTCAAGGTATCAGGGTGACACCACTGAACCTGGAGTTGGAAAGATATGTGCAGTAAACACACACAGATAGCACTTTTGCACACAGAGAGACTGGATGCAAATACCCCAAGAGCACAGATATAGCCAAATACAGTAAAATAATTAGGAAACTGTGAGTTTTTATTATTTAACTTTGTATTTAAGGTAACTTATTCAACACTAAGTTCATGTGCTTTAATTTTCTTTTTTTTTTTTTAATGTTTATTTTTGAGAGACAGAGACAGAGGGTGAGGGGGGAAGGGGCAGAGAAAGAGGGAGGCACAGAATCCAAAGCAGGCTCCAGGTTCTGAGCTGTCAGCACAGAGCCCGACGCGGGGCTCGAACTCAGGAACCGGGAGATCATGACCTGAGCTGAATCAGATGCTTAACCAACTAAGCCACCCAGGCACCCCTTTGTGCTTTAATTTTTAGTGGTGGCTTGTTTAACAATCGGCTCTTATAAGACAGTATGGGATCCTCTTAGCACACCACCATGTGGAAAAAGTTCCAGCACCTGAGAACGGTGGGCCAGAGAAACAAACACACAGATAAACAAACAAACAAACAAACAAACATGTGAAAATGCCTTGAGATGCATATGGTGCCTACACAGAAGTGCTGGAGAGGTCAGGGTAACCATTCTAAGAAAACAGTATGGTGTCTGGCCATTTTAAAAGTGAAGTCATTTGTATTTATAATGTTAGATGTTTCAAATAACCTTATGAGGATTTTAAACTGTCCCATGCTACAGATGAAGAAACAAAAGCGCAGGGAGGGGAAAGGCTCCCAAATGCACTCAGCTCGTAAGTGGGGGACTCTTGCCCTTCTCCTCACCCCCACCATCCGTGCACCCCTGGTGAGAGGAAGCCCACAAGCTCTGGCTGAGCTTGGGTTGTAGAACCCCACTGTCGATGCCCACCCAGCAGATGCCACGAGACATGGTTCACAATTAAAGTGCTGTGCCTGGACCCTGTAATCGGTCCCCTGACTTCAAACATGCCCGCAGGTATTAGCTAAGAGGCTGTGCTCATTTCTTTCCTGGGATCTCACTCTCAGAGCTCAAGGAAGTACAGGTCGCCTGGCATTTAGAAGTCACCGTCTTTCTGAGAAGGGAGGAAAACACAGCTCTCTAGGCCCCACCTCATCTCCCTGCCCTCTTAGACGCTGGATGTTGGAGTTTCTGGTGAACTGATCAGCAGGGAGCAGGGAGACTTTGAGCTCAATCTCCGAGCTGTAGCCCAACCCCAAGGCCTCCAGGACCCCGAGATCAGGGCAGTGACTGGTTGGTCACCCAGGCTGTGTGCGAGCATTACCCGACAGCCCTTTGACCAGACAGGTCACCACCCCAATGTAGAGCGACGAGCATTGGATTCCAGATGGGATCAGGACGCTTGTTGGGGGCTTGGATCCCAGACCCCAAACTTACATGCATCTAGATACCAGTCCCTACAAAATCCTCTAGTGCAAAAGGGAGCCCCTCTCCCACTTTCCACCTTCTCCTGGCTTTGCTACTGCAGCTCTGGCTTCTGGGTAGGACATGCCCCATTGCCCAGGCCACATCCCCCTCAATCCTTTGTCATTTCAAATCTCCTGGCATGTAGGTTCCGTATGCTTGTCTCTTTATGGCCGTTTGCAGTGTAATTCTGTTCCTGTCCTGCCGTTCAATTTGAATTAAATATCAAACAGATGTGAGTCATTTTTTGCTCTTTTTAAAGAAAAAGTTTAATATTAGGGAGCATGCCCTCCTATATGATCAGGAAAGCCATTCAGAGAAATAAGCCCCTTCAAATTAAAAAAGAATCGCATTGGTTAACGTTAAGATGCTTTCAAGTGATACATTTCGAAGTGTTAAGGGAAGGTGTTTCCAGCAAGCTATAAAGCAGCCAGGAGAAAAGAGGAGAAGATATACGGCCACAGGCCGATGGGGAAATTGGAGCTCAGAGAGGGGGCAACCCCACCTGGGGAGGAAGCTCTAAACTTGGAGATGAGGTTCACAGATGATGGTGGGGGAGGCCATCTTCCCCCCAAGGGCCGGAGGGCTCTGCTCTCTGCAGCCTGTGTGGTCAGAGTAGGAGGGGAGTCAGCAGGAGCTCCATTCTGCTCAGAGAGGCAGCCTGACCTGGGTACCTGTTCCCCTCCTCACACTCTCGTCAGTCTGGCACATCTCCCCCTGCCAGCCGTCCCGGGGGTGAGCGTATCTTAGAACATGCTGAAGGGCTTAATCTCTTGGTCCCTACCTGCAGCCTCTTGGATAGTAGGATCTTGGGTCTGGGATAGCTCTGAAAGCCCAGAGAAAGCTATGGCCGCCCATTGGATACAGGAGCATGCGTGACACTCGCATAGAACCTCAGAAGCCCATGGTCCCCTGATTTAGACTGCGCCCTACCCCCAAGGCAGCCATGGCACAGAACATTTCATCACCGGGCACTTAGCCCACAGGACCATGGCCCCTCTGTCACCAAACAGGGATCTACATTCTCAAGCACCCATACGCCCAGCACTGTGCAAGGCATCTTCACGTGCTGCAGGAGCTGGTCAATCTCCAAACCCCTCTGGCTTCTTGGCAACACGCATGCCTGGAGCTCAACATTATTGGACCTGCCGCCATTCATGGCTAAGAGCCAGGGCCTCTCCGATGCTGGCTCAGGCACTGAGTGTTTCCATGTGCTCCTTTTAGTCGCTGCACCTAAAAGGCAGCTCTCCAGCTACAGCCGGCTGATTGCAAATGACATTTCCATGTGGCAGGGAAAAGGGCCAGAATCCCTCTGATTCCAGCTGGTTCTGGACACCCTGGACTTGGAGATGAGGCTCTGCACACCCAACATTTGCCTGTAGGGATGATGTGCAAATGCCCAGAGACCCTGCTCTGCGGGGAGCACGAGGCCCTGCTGATGAGAAACAGAACCAACACTTCCTAGAATTCCGTAGACAAAAGAGAAGGTTGAGTGGAGGGATTTAGAGCAAAGGAAAGCCTAGACTTTGGAATCAGACAGTCAAAGTCTGGAGCCTGGCTCTACCTCTTACTAGCTCCGTGACCTTGGGCAAGAGACCAATCTCCTCCAGCCTCAGGGTCTCCCATCTATAAGCAGGAGCACTGCCTGTCTCCTGGGGTGTTTGGGGGAGTGAAACCAGATGATGCCTACGGGGTGCTGAGTGCAGTGTTTGGCTTTCAGTGAGCAGTCAGTGTTGGGAAGCTCTCTTTCTTTGCTGTTCCCCCCGCCCGAGGGTGAACAGCACCCTGTCTGATGGTTCTAGGGTGCTCAGAGGTGGATCAGAATCAGGCTTATCCCCGAAGTAGCCATAGTGATACCCACCGGAGGAGCAGGAGAAGCAGAGGGGGGAGTGTGAGTTACTATTTCCTAAGTCCTGTCTGCGGCGAAGGAAGAAGTAGGATGGGGGAGTGGAGGAAAGCAGCAGAAATATCTGCAAGCGGTTTTAGAAGAGGAATTGAAATTCACAAATCATTGCTACTACTCCAACTGCTATTCTGCATCTGTGGCACGGAGAAGGCACGGAGATCCGCTCTGAAAGCCCCAGGGTGGGGAAGGAGGTGCTGTCCAGAAAGGGTGAGGCCTGGCCCCTGCCCTCCTCAGACTCAGGACCACATCCAGATTCTAGAAGCACTCTGAGCGCAGGCTGGCAAGAGCTGAGTTGCTCAGAAGAGGTTCCTGGGAGCAGGAGGATGGAGCTACGCCTTGAAATATGGGAAGTATGTTGAGCAAGAGAGATGCCCACCCTAGGTGCCTTGCAGCATACCTGGCAGGGGTCCGAGGCCAAGGTAGAGGTAGGGGTAGGGGGCTCAGGGGGCTCAGTTTTAGCCCCCTCCGTACCTCAACCTACACAGTCACTTGTGGCAGCCATTCATCTGTGCTTCACTAAGAACAAGAGGTCCCAGGGGGCCTGGGTGGCTCAGTCGGTTGAGCGTCCGACTCGATTTCAGCTCAGGTCACGATCTCACGGTTTGTGAATTCAAGGCCCGCGCTGACAGTGCAGAGCCTGCTTGGGATTCTTGCTCTCTGCCCCTCCCCAATGCTCTCTCTTTTCTCTCTAAAAATAAATAAATAAACTTAAAAAAAAAAAAACAAAAACAAAACATGATGTCCCTTCTACAGTGCTGCTTAGGTAACCCAGCCTTAGAACTCCTCACTGCAGTGAAAACCCATTTCTCGCACCCTACAGCTAGGGGCAGCCGTGTGCTGGTCAGAGCCCTGAGGACCCTCCCACCCCTCTTCAGAGACCAGGGGATTATGCGGGGTCCTGATCTGTGCCAGAGGCTTAGCCCCATTTCCCCCAGGATGCCCAGAACACCCTAACCACAACCTCACGTGGGTGGCCACACTCACTGTGATGACCCCGCTTTTATGTCCCCCCACGGTGGCCAAGCTCCAGTCCCAGGCTTTTCTCCAGCCTTTGAGATCCCATACATCCTGTCCTGGACAGACGACACGGGGTCTCATCCTAGCGGGAACTCGATAACTTACACATATTCATATCGATCTCTGTTCTTACTTAATTTTCGTTTTACATTATGCATTTAAATATTGAATGACAAGTATATTTAAATGAACAATTACTTGCATCTTCCTCCAGTCTTCCTTGAGGTACACATTTTCCACACATTGTAATCGGGGGGCATAGACTTGTCTTCAGTCGTTTCCTGGGCCTTTTACATGGTTTCACACTCAACACAGTGATCTGTTTGCTATTTGGTATTACGTCAAAGACATACCTCAGTCTGCAACCAACTGAAGGGCATTTTCATTGGTTACATTTTTTGTTGTTGTTGTGCTGTGTCTAAAGTAATACTCTAAACTACTCATAAAATGATTTTCCTCTTGAGCACTTCCCTTGGGAACGTTCCCGGGAGCTGGATGGTCAGTTGAGAGCCGAGCGAAGATTGTGGGCTCCTCACAGCCCGAGGGTATCTCCTCAATCGGCCAACACAGCAGACTTCGTTCCTAGGATGCCCATTAAAAAACTGAGGTGGGTGGGTGGGGGTGAGCCTCTGCCCAGATCTAGTCAGTGTACCTCCCCGTGCCATTTCTCAGGAGGCCTGCTCCCTCCAGGCGCACTCTGGATGGACGGGGAGCCCCAGGTACCTTCATTCGCACAGTGAACGGCTGCTGGTGGAGATGCCCCTACGGCAGCATGGGGAAGCCATAGGACGAGGAAAGCTCCTTCTTTGGTCTCTGGAACAAGCCCCCAGATGGCTGTCTCAGACCGAGCCCAAGGCGGCCTCCCCAGCCCTTCCAGAGCCCCTTTAAGCAAGGGAGGGCATGCTTTGTGGCTCTTTAAGCCCTTCAGAAGATGTGAAAATGGGGGCAGGTCAGCCACGTGAAGAGCTGGCTACAACGTGTAAACACCGCCTCAGGGCGCCGCTAATCTTCCAGGTCAGGCCCTGGTGCCACCAGGCGCCACTCTGGGGCGCCTCTCGCCAAGGCGCCTGCGTGATCTTGTGTCAGCGGTGGGCAGGCACAGGGGCCCCGGGACCATCCGTGGGACCGTTCGTTGGCACCCCTGTCTGCCCTGCAGGGGCCCGAGTGCCCTGTCCAGCCTTCCCCACGGGCAGAGCCACAGCAGCTGCCGGGTCACAGAAGCCCCGGGCTCACAGGCATCCCTGGCCCCCAAACGTGCCCCTGGGCGAGGTGCACGGGGCTAACCAGAAACACCTGTGTACATGGAATTTCCTGCCCCAGTTCAGCCTTCATTTCCTCCGCCAGTAAAAACCCAAGGCGTGCAAAGGTGAAAGAAACCAGCCAGTCAATCACCCAGACGACGGCCACCAGGGCCGCAGAGACGGGACTTTCTAAATTAAATTTTAATTCCCACCCGATGGCCTGGCCGCCACGGCCATGATTCAAACTGTGCAACTGGCCGCCTCGGCCAGGCAGATGCCCGCCCGGGTCCTTGCAGGAATTAACCTCCCCCCCGGGCCAGGAGATGGTGGCGTCTGCCCTGGCCCTCGGGTTGTGGAATGAGACCCTAAGAATGAAAGGGACCCCTTCTCTCTCGACCTCACTGTGCAGCTGCAGAGGCTGCCCAGCTGATTAGCTGCTCACTGCCCAGGCTGTTTGAATTATTAGGTGCTGGGGAGATCAGAGCCCACTGGTGACTCAGGGACATTTACCAAGACGACATCAAAGCCGGAGGCGCCGGGGTCCAAAGTGTAGGATAACGGTCAGGGCCCGAGGGTCTGCGCTCTGTCCTGGCCCAGCAGGTTTAGGTGAGGAGAGAGTCATAAAAATGCCTCCGTTTTTCCAGAACATTTTTCCAGGGGTTCCTGTTGGCGAGAGGAGGCGGGGCTTGGGGCATGAAGAAGGGAGGTAGTGAGCTGCCCGTTTTATGGCCAAACCAACTGAAGTGGTGTCTGAGATAATGACTTGCCTGACCACACAGCTGGTTGTGACCAGGTCAGCAGAGAACATCACCGCGGATGGAGTCCTGCCCCCCTGCCCCCATCTCAGCCAGCGACGGGAGAGGGCAAGACAGTGGCCTTGAGAGGCAATGCTTGTGGCCCAGCTCGGGGCCTTAACGAGTTACTTCTTTCGGCATCGGACTCTTGGTGCCTGAACTGGGAAATCATGACAGTCCCTCCTCTGTAAGATGTTGGGGAACAAAGGAGTGTCCAGGAGGTTGCTTTACCCTGACGAATGTGACAAGCCAGGGGACCAGATGAGGCAAATGATGTCTGTATCTCTACCCGTGGGATGCCAGTGACAGTCACCATGGGAACAGAAGTGAAGACCCTCTTTTCAGGAGTGCCCAGCCCCATATGGGACACCCCAGGCCCCCCTTCCTGTTCAGCCTTGTGCAAGCCGCACATGCCCCTCTCCCTATCTTGCCTGATCGGTCTCCTCATCGGGGGTGGGGGGAGGGGGTTCAAACACGAATGTGCATCACTGGTGACAGCAGGTGAGCCAGGGGATGGTGAGATCAGCCTACGTCCTCCCTAGACTCGGAGAGCCAACTGGGAAGAACAAGGCAGGAGGCAGAGGACCAAGGGCTGGAGGCCATGACCAGCTCCCCAGCAGAGAACTGTAGAACATTCATCGGGAAGTGGAAACCATCCCAGGTTTTTAATAGCTGCCATCTGCCATCTTTGTAAAATAGCTTTATGATTTTAAAAATAATATACGCTCGTTTTAAAATACTACAACCACACACCATAACATAAATGAATCGTACCAACAGCATTGAGCCCAAGAAGCCAGATACAAAATAGTTCACGCTGCATGCACAATCGCATCTATATAAAGAATATAAAGCTGTAAAGTATGTAAAGGGAATCTATGGTATTTAAATCAGGACCTGGGTCATCCTGGGGGGAGGGAATGACTGAAAGACGACACACGGGGCTTCTGAGAGGGCTGCTGATATTCTGTTTCTTGATCTGAGCACCGGTTTGCACAAGTATATTCACTGGGTGAAAACCCACTGAGCTATATGCCTACAAACTCTTTTTGGACATATGTTAGATCAGTAATAAATTTCCTTAAAATAAATGAGTGGGTCCATGGCCATGCTGTGTGTACAAATAAATAAATATAAAACACCCAGGATCCGTGTAGAAAATGTGGTGGTTTCCTTATTCCTGAAAAGAGAAAACTTGGAAAGAGGTCACTTATCATCCAGAATTAATTTCCTTTCATATGTTAGTATTTTTCATTCCCACCTCTTCCCAGGTATGATGTGTGCTTACGTGTACATTTAGTATTATTCTTGTATAAAAAATTATATGTGCAACTTTTTTCTTGTTATATTGTAAGGATTCTGGCACACATCCTAAATCACTCCTAAAAGCCATCCTTTTTTTTTTTTTTTTTTTTTTTACTTTTATTTATTTTTGAGAGAGAGACAGAGCATGAGTGGGGGAGGAGCCGAGAGAGAGGGAGACACAGAATCTGAAAGAGGCTCCAGGCTCTGAGCTGTCAGCACACAGCCCGACACAGACTTGGACCCACGAACTGGGAGATCTTGACTTGAGCTGAAGTCGGGTGCTTCACTGACTGAGCCACCCAGGGACATCTTTAGGATGCTGTAATATGTCACCGTTAGGGCACATCACGGGTTCACCTAAGTATTTCCCAACTGCAGTGGATTTCGCCCCTCCCTCAGGGGGCATTTTGTAATGTCTGGAGACATTTTTGGTTGTCACAACGCAGGGTGGGGTGGGGGTGGCTACTGGCATCTAGTGGGTAGATGCTTTTAAACACCCTACGATGCCCAGGACAGCTTCCACAACAAACACTCACCTGACCTCAAACATTGACAGCTGAGGCTGAGAAAACGCGTCTCTCTATATCCTTATTGTTACACCTACAGGCTACTTTCAGCTTTTCCTGGCACGACTGAAGCAACAACACACCTGCTAGGTAAACCCTCCTGCACATGTCCACCTCCTTGCCATCAGCTTCTGTGGGCACGCTCGATGCTAAGGCCACTTGAAAGAGCTGGGCTATCTTCCAGAACGCGGCCTCAGTTGAGACTCACCACCTGACCTTTCCTCTTCTTCTGGAGTGACAAACTAGAGCCTTTTAGCCTTTAGAGGGTCACAGACCCGCCATGCCTGGGGATGTTCCTCTTCGCCCGCCCGTCCTTTCTGACTATGGCCCATCCGCTTTCTCTTAAAGATTCCTGTAAAGGCTGTCCGCATCCCTGTCCCCTCACCTTGTTCGTGTCCACCGCTCGGGGCACCGCAGAAGGCTCTGACCCTCACTGTTCCCCTGCGACTGCCTCCAGAGTTCTATGACATCAAGGTAGATTTTCAACGCTCACCTGCCGCCGGTAAGCTCCCATCCCCCATCTCTCTTAAAGATTGCAAAAGACGCCCAAGCCCACCACCCCTCAGGGTCCATCCTCCCAGGGCTCCGAGTGACACCAGCCTTTCTCACCCAGGAGCAGAGCAACTTCCCGCCGGGCCTGCTCGCCTGAACTGCAGGTCCATGTTTCCGACTGAAACAATGTAACTTGGCCTCTTCCCCGGGGCTAGAAGATTTGAACCTTCCAGAGTCCACCCTTCCCTGGGTGAGCTTTCTAAAACAAAAACTGTAACTGGAGTGTGCACACTGGCTTTGAAACCTGGTTCAGACAAAGCAACCTTGAAACAAAAACCTTTGGGGACAATGTGGGAAATTTGGTTGTGAACTTGGGATGACATGTTGAGAAATTACTGTTAAGTGTGTGAGGTGTGATAGCAAGTAAAAAGAAAATCCGAATTTGTAAAGGAGGCACACTGAAGTTTCTAGAGAAGATGGCTTGCTTTGCCTTAAAATATTGGTTTTTTTAAATTTTTTTTAACATTTATTTATTTTTGAGACAGAGAAAGACAGAGCATGAACAGGGGAGGAGCAGAGAGAGAGGGAGACACAGAATCTGAAACAGGCTCCAGACTCCGAGCTGTCAGCACAGAGCCCGACGCGGGGCTCGAACTCACGGACCGTGAGATCATGACCTGAGCCGAAGTCGGATGCTTAACCGACCGAGCCACCCAGGCGCCCCTTGCCTTAAAATATTTTAGCAAAGAAATACATTAAGAAAATTTGGAGAAGCATTCATAATTGTTCAGTTAAAGTATGGGCTCCTGGTTCATCACACTCTTCTTTCCTTCTTACGGAATTTTCCATACATTCAATAACCCTGCAAATCTGACCACAGCACTCTCCTGCTCAGAATATTCTGGTATTTTCTACTGCCTACAGGATCCAGTCTGGACTCGTAAGGGTGTCATTCCAGTGCAAGGGATCAGGCCGCTTTGCATCCTGCAGCCTCCCCTCCCCTCATCTGGCCCCATATTGACTGGTGATCTTGTTCACGGCTTGGAGAGCTCAGGTCCCAACCACATCCTGTCTGCCTAAAAAAAATACCCATTTCTCAAAAGTCTCCTCAAAGTGTCCTCTCATTTTTGATCTTCCCTGAATCTTCCAATCTATGACCCATCAGGCCAAGCCTCTGGCCCTCCCTCCACACCCCTGCCTTGCCCACCAGTCAACTATTTTATGGTGGCCAGTTGACATGTGTTTCCCAGCCGTACCCTCACCCCGCCTGGGACTGAGCTCCCCGAAGGCGAGAGCTGTGTCCTGTCCACTCTCACTTCCCAAGGTGCAGACCCAGCCCTGGGTCGGGATTCGGTAGGAAGCAGGGGAGTGAACGAGCAAGCCTCTTCCCTTCTTCGTCTTTCCGTCCTGAAGACGAACAAGACTTAGATTTGAGTTTCCAGGTTCAGCCTTTTTTTTTTTTTTTCCCTCAGCTTTTCTCTGGATGGGGCATTATCAGAATAGTTTCTGAAAATGAGTCTTAGGAACTCAGAGTAGAAGCGTAAACCAATCTCAAAGAATATTTGAGTTGCCAGGCAACAAAAGAACACAAGCACAACTCTCAAATATCAGCCCAGCGAGGTTGTGTCATTGTTGGGTCATTCTCTTTGCTAGTAATTTGATTACTTGCATGCAAGAAAAGACATAGTCAAGAAATACAGTAAAGTGCATTGGTCATGGGGAGGGGAATACTGGAATGGAGATCATGTACCACCGAGGAAAGCACAGCAAACTTGACCCTGGCACTGGGAGAACTAGGGGAAAGAAGACAACATGACCAACTCGAGAAGCGGCCAGAACCCCAAGTCAGCTCCTGACTCTGGCCTTTGCTGGAGCCCAGAGGGAAGCCTGGCTGGGCAGGTGCAGGCTGGAGAAGGACACGGGACGGGGCTCTGAGGGCTGGCCCAGAGACCGGCAGGCACCATCACAAGACTCTGGACCTCAGAGTCACGGTGTTGGTCGCAAGGTCCCTGTTCTTCCTCTGGTCCCAAGAGTGCCACCTTCAGATGCAGGCTGTGTAGTAGACTGGTGTGCCTGTCCTCACCAGGCCAGGGCGTGGCAGGGCCTACTTTCCCTCATCACGGTGTGTGAAGTGGGCGTGTCCTGCCTCAGGAAAGCTTGGCCCGCCCTCCTCTTTTGTTTCCTTATGTTTCCCAAGGAAGGCAGGCGGCCTGACCTATCCTTATGCATACCTGCATCCTAAAAGAATCCCCTGGATTACCCACATCAGAGACACTTGACAAGTCATGATGGAGCTCCACCCTGGTCATACTGATTCAACAAGCTTGGGAGCGTCCTGGGAAGGTGCATTTCAGCAAGTTCTTGTGGTTACTTTTTTTTTTAATTACGGTAAAATAAATACCACATGAGATATGCCATTTTAACCATGTTTAAATGTTCAATTCAGTGGCAGGCATTAATCACATCGACCCTGTTGTACAATCTTTATCACGGTTTCCCAAACTTTTTCATCACCCCAAACAGAAGCTGTACCCATTAAGTAGTAACTCACCATTTACCCCAAGGGTCTGATAATCCCTAATCCACTGTCTAGTTCTATGAATTTGCCTATTCTAGAGAGTGTGTGTAAGTGGAAATGTACCATGCATGTCCTTTTGTGTATGGCTTATTTCACTTAGCATAAATATTTTCAAGGTTCACCCATGTTGTCGTGTGTATTAGAACTCCATTCCTTCTGGGGCTTCTGAGTGGCTCAGTTGGTTAAACATCCGACTTTGGCTCAACTCATGATCCCTCATCGGGCTCTGTGCTGACAGCTCAGAGCCTGGAAACTGCTTCAGATTCTGTGTCTCCCCCGCTCTCTGTTCCTCCCCCACTCATGCTCTGTCTCTCTGTCTGTCAAAAATAAATGGATGTTAAAAAACAATTTAAAAAAAAAAAGAACTCTATTCCTTCTTATGGCTGAATACTATTCCAGTGTATGGCTATACCACATTTTGTGTACCCATCCTTACTTTTTTTTTTAGGTTTATTTATTTATTTTGAGAGAGAGAAAGAGAGAGAGCATACAAGTGGGGTAGGGGCAGAGAGAAAGGAGAGAGAGAATTCCAAGCAGACTCTTCTCTCTGTGCTGAGCCTGACTCAGGGCTCGATCTCACAACCATGAGATCATTACCTGAGCTAAAATCAAGAGTCGGACACTTAACTCACTGAACCACCCAGGTGCCCCCATTCTTCCGTTGATGGACGCTTGGGGTTCTTCTACTTTTGGCTATCGTGAGTACATCGAGAGTACATTATGTGTGCATCGGCTCAAGCCCCCGTTTTCCATTTTTTGGGTGAATATACCCACGAATGGAAATGCTGGGTCACATGATAATTCTATGTTTAACTTTTCGAGGGACCCCAAAATTTTTTCCACGGCAGCCGCACCACTTGCCGTTCCCAGCAGCAATGAACACACAAGGGTTCCACCAACACTTGTTATTTTCCATGGTTTGATTAGAACCATCCTAGTAGGGGTGACATGGTATCTGACTGTGCTTTTGCTTCAGGTAATTCTCAAGCACGCTAAGTCTGGAGAACTCTGCTGTATACAAAGGAGACGGGACATTCGTTAGAGAGAGATAGGGACTCACAGTAAACAAAAGGGGATTTGGGTTACTTTTCAAAGAGTGAATTTGCTTCTTCTTCTTTTGCAGACAAACAGTTTCCTAGTGCTGAGTTCAGTGCCCATCAAGAGCACGTCACAGCAGTGAAGAGAATGTGAAGGGTTTGGGGGTTCCCAGGGCAGGGGCAATTCTGGGAAGACCAGGGCAGGTGAGAATGACCAAGCTGGGGGAGAGCCACTCAGTGCTGGGGATCCACTCTCATTAAGCTTTTGCCAGTGAAAGGGATTGAGTCTGAACCTCTCTCCAGGGTCTAATGATTTTATCTGTGGGCTTTGTAGGATCACTCTGCCTTTTAGGAAGGGCTGCAATGAGAATTCAGAGCGGGAAAAGTGCCATGCAGCTTTTAATAATAATAATAATAATAATAAAAAGTGAGTCAGGAGTGGAGAGGCTAACTTCTCTACCTTCTCACCAGCAGTGTCCGTGGAACAGCTCTTGGTGGGCAAGATATCAGGCTTTGGGTTCATCTTGACAGACAAACAATCAGAGGGGTTTTCTCACATTCCAGGATTTAAGTCCAGGCCGAGTGAAAATCTCTCCGGAGGCAAGAGATGCCCCTTATGACCCTCCATCACCCTGATCAAGAAATGGCTGCCCATTAGCTGAATCTGGGAAGGGTCGAGTGGGATCCAGAGCTGACCCCTGAGCCCCCGTAGAGGCTGCCTTCTCCCAAACATCAAATCCTGCCAGAAGAAACACTCACCGCTTTAGGTGGGATTTCGCTTCTTCGGCTACCCGGGGCCAATTAGCATAGCAGAGCTCTGTGGGTAAGCGCACCCTCAATGGGGCTTATGAGAGCCACAGTCAAGAGATCAAATAACCCCCTTGCTCTCTGTGCAGCAGGCCTGGACTCCATCAGAAGGACACGCCCAGCCAGCCAAGACATAACTTTGGTGCAGACAGCAGGGCAATAAAAAGGCCTAATCTCTTAAGGCAACATGAATTGTTGGCGAGAACACAAGGGGGAAAGCAACATTAGCCAAGGATCATTTTCCTCTTGTTAGAGATGCCTGCTGACTGCTTGGAGAAACCAAAGTGGGAGGAAGAAAAAATCCTGCTAGCACCGGCGGGCAGCAAGCTGCCATTTACAGAACTGGTTTTCCCCACTTTGGAACAGCTAACCATTACTGAGTACCATTACTGAGTGAGTACCATTGATGGAGTGCTTCTTCGGAAAGCTTGCCTCAGCCCGTGATTGTGTAAGTGTCAGCAGTACCACCATCCTGTGCCAGTTGGGTTCAGTGCAAGGAACTGAAGTTGTTCTAGGTGTTTCTAGCAAAAGAGGGCTTTTGTGCCAGGAGTCAAATGCTTAGGAGGCTATGGTAAGGGCTGGAGGAGCTTACGCAAAGGAGTGACAGCCGGCTGTCGAATATAAGGATCCATCGCATGACTGAGACTTCGGGAAGCTGCTAGAGCTTCCACCACAGCTGCTGTCACAAGGACCTGGTGACTGCCTTTCCCGTCTGCTCCTAAACTCTCCACAACCAGGCTTGCCAGCCACCTCATCCCTGGCACTTAGAGGCCAGGCACCAAGGATTAGCTCAGTTCCTCCACACAACAACTTAGGAGATAGGCGACTGTCTCCTCGGAACTTCAGAGATAGGGAGCCTGTCTCAGAGAGGTTAAATGACTCACCCAAGGTCACACAGCCAGCTTCTGATAAAGTCAGAGTTGGCACTCGAGTCTGCCCAAGTCCATATTCTACACCCTCAGCTCCTGGCTATGACTGTGCACCAACAACTCTACGAGGTCCGGCAGTCCACACAGCACACACAGACTCGATGAAGCCAAAACAAATGAACACCAGCGGGGTGAGCACGGCTCGTGGCACAGCACTGGAGAATGACCGCCTGGACCACAATCTGGAGAACTCAGGGAAGACGGCCTCGGGCCTGGGCACAAGTTGGGGCTACGGCATCTGTCTGCACAAGCGATGCTGTCCAGGCCTATCATGCATTTCCCCCCATCACACCCATCCTGTAGGATTTGGCGCAAGTCCTAAAACCGAGTTGTCCCAAGGTGAGAAAGCTTAGTGGTTTGTCAGTCCCAACCTCCCATAGTACACATGGGAAAACAGAGGTTCTAAAAGAGGAACTAACCTGTCAGAGGTAATTCAGATGTCTGGAATCAAGGGGAGGGCAAGCCTCAGGCCACTTTAGCATTTCCTCAACTTCGGGGCTAGCACTTTTTTTTTCAAGTTTATTTTTTTTATTTTGAGGGAGAGAGAGAGAGAGAGAGAGAGAGTGCAAGCAGCGGAGGGGCAGAGAGAGGCAGACAGTGAGAAACCCAAGCAGGCTCCATGGAGTCAATGCACAGAGCCCAATGTGGGGCTCGAACTCATGAAACTGTAACATCATGACCTAAGCCGAAATCAAGAGTCGGACGCTTAACTGACTGAGCCGCCCAGGAGCCCCTGGAGCTAACATTTAAAGGAGAACCCAAGCAATGTACTACAACTCAGTGCCCCTGGAATACCCTCTCACATCACCAAGAACCCTCCTGTCCACCCTTACTTGTCAATTTCTAAGATGGGGTAATGTTTTCATTCTTGATGGTGATAGTCACATGGCTGTATTGACCTTGTGAAAATTCACTGAACTGTTTCCTTATGGGCCGGTGGTTTTTCTGCATTTTTCTATATTATGTCAAACTTCAATAAGGAGCTTACTTAAAATAATATTGGCCAATTAGATCTATCCCAGGACCAGGAAAATATTCCGTGTTTTAACTGAAAAGCCTCTTCCTTCTAGTCTTAAGTGGCTGAAAAAAATCACATCCCGTGTTGCTGTCAACTCAGGATTTGAGCAGACTGAGAACATCAATGATCTAAGAAGGTTTGGAGGCTCTTTGTGACACCTGACACATTCTTCTTATTTTTTCTTTGGAAGGCAGAAACACACACACACAGACACATACACAAGACCTGTGGTAGGGACTTGATAGCTGTTCACAAACCATTTACCTATTCCTCCTGGGCCACCACTAAGCTATACTTCCTAGCCTCTTTCTCAGGTGGGTGCAGCCATTTGACTGGATGGTGGCCAATGAAATGCCCAAAATGGGTATAATCCCAAGTCTGGCTCATAAACTTCCCTGTGTGCAAGCCTTGACTACCTTTTCCTTGCTACCGGCTGATTGGAGAGTTCTCTGAGGCCCTAGAAGAAGGCAGAGACATCAAACAGAAGCAGCCTGAGTTCCTGTGACATCAGGTGGAAGAGAGCCATACAGGAGAGTCACCTGACCAGGAAAATCTATGGTGGGACACTGCACAAGCAAGAAAACAATTTTTTTTTTTTTTAACAAACCCTTCTATTGAGGGCTGACTCTCAATACATCACAGCAAGGGAGTTGCTCTGCTATGTAGGAAAGCCCGACGCAGAAGAAATAAACTTTCCTGTGTAAAGTAGTGAAATGTGTAGCTTATGTGTTACAGCAGTTAGCCTACCCTGGAAAATACAAGAGCGGTTTTGAAATTCAGCAAACCCTATTCTCCCCAAATCACGCCTACCTTCTCAACCTAGAGCCAGCCCCAGGGTATTTTTTAAAACCGAGAGGCCAAAGTGTAGTCCTGCTTGTTACTTATTGATTCTTAATTCAGAAACAGTTATCACAGGTACAATTCACCAGTCCCTGGTGAGTTAGGGCAAGAGATCCAGGGGGAAAAGACTCCTTGTAAGAAGATGTGAGAGTCGGCAGTCCTTTTTCTCTTTTAATTGTTCTGTCTCCTCCTTTGTTGACAGGGTTCAAAATGGCAGCATTCTGGGCCCATTCTATAAGGGACCAACAGTTCCATCCACCAGAGGGCAATACTATATAATAGCTGGTGCACATGATGGTAACGCAATCATCATGAAAAGGAAAATTGGAGTCAACATTTATGGAAAGGGACAGGAGGCAGATACCAGAATTGTGGAAAGTTCCCTGGGTGATGGAATGGGGCACAGTGAGGTAAGCATCTTTGCGATGCACGCTCCCCACCTCTATCTCCCTTGCAATTGTTCCAAGGACTAACTCTGCATTTTTCCTTCACGTAGAAAGTTCTTTAGTCTACCATATGCTTTCACTCATATGCGGAATTTAAGAAACATATGAAGAAAGCGAAGAAAGCGAAGAAAAAAAGAGAAAAGTCAAGAAGACTCTTTAATTTTTTTTTTTTTTTTTTTTAGAGCGGAAGAGAGCACGTGAGCATGGGAGAGGGGAAAGGAGAAGAAGAGAAAGACTCTTTAAAAACAAAGTTTATTTTATTTATTTTGGAGAGAGAACGGGGGAGGGGCAGGGAGGGAGACCGAGGAGGCAAAGCAGGCTCCACAATGACAGCAGAGAACCCAACGTGGGGCTGGAAGAACTCATGAGATCATGACCTGAGCTGAAGTTGGACACTCAACCATTCAGGTTGACTGAGCCATTCAGGTGCTCTGAGGACTTAGCACATGGTAAACACTCATTAAGTAGCAATCCTTCATAGCGTTTGAGACTGGGATCAAGGGAGAGAGAGAGAGAGAGAGAGAGAGTCTTTTTTTTTTTAATTTTTTAATGTTTATTTATTTTTGAGAGAGGAAGACAGAGCATGAGCGGGGGAGGGGCAGAGAGACAGGGAGACACAGAATCTGAAGCAGGATCCAGGCTCTGAGCTGTCAGCACAGAGCCTGATGCAGGGCTCGAACTCACAAACCGTGAGATCATGACCTGAGCCAAAGCCAGACGCTCAACCGACTGAGCCACCCAGGTGCCCCGAGAGAGACAGAGAGAGAGAGAGAGAGAGAGAGAGAGAGAGAGTTTTAAGCAGCGTGGAGCCCCATGTGAGCTTGATTCCACAGCCCTGAGATCATGACCTAAGCTGAAATCGAGTCAAACAGACGTTCAACTGACTGAGTCACCCAGGCACCCCAAGAAACAGACTCTTATCTAGAGATCACGCTGATGGTTACCAGAGGGGAGGTAAGTGGGGGGTTGGGTTGACTGGATGATGGGGATTAAGGACTACACTTGCTGTGATGAGCACAGGGTGAGGTATGGAAGCGCTGAATCACTATACGCCTGAAACAAATATAATGTTGTATGTCAACTCCACTGGAATTAAACATTTTTAAATTTAACAAAAAATTAAAATTATAAGTAAATGTTAAGTATGATGTTACATCAACATTTTTCAAAACCTTGACCATTTTCTAGGAAAATATATATTAGAAAAAAAAATTCTCCAGCCGAGAGATCCAACTGTACATAGCAAGGAAAATTATACTAAAGCTACCTTCCACCAACACACTCAAACATGGAAAGCTGTTAGAAAACAAAGGCAGTGAGAAACAACAGAAATAAAAAGGTGTGTGAGGGGCAGAGCCCTATTCTGTTCTCTGCCGGGCCTGGGGCCTGCTAGAGTCTGTAAGGAAACAGCAGTTTTTCTAGCGGTACCCTGTGGTTTCCTATGAAAACCCAGGGTTGTGAGTTCTGCTTCCTGAAATGGAGAACTAGCTTTTTTTCTGAACCAAGCTTCTAGCTAAAAATAACTAGGGAAAGAAAAAAAAAAGGCAGAAATATATATCTTTAAATGGTTTGATGGCAAGAAAGAGCAAGGCACGATTTCTAGAAGCAAGATCTCGGAGAGAAGGGGACCCCAGGAAACTGAGCCTGATATTTGGCATTCTTTTTCCCCTTGAGATATTGGCCCCTTGGGACTTTCTGGTGGAAAAGGTGATTAGAAAGTGGCAGCTGAGAAGCCGAGTACAACTTTTGGCAGCCTCTCAGCAGGAACAAGAGCTGGAGTTCGAGATCTGCCAATCAGGAGGGCCACTCAGGCTTTTGGTCGGGACCCCAAAGATCCAGAGCCTAGAACGAGAGAGTCTTACTGCGGATTTCCTGGAAGAAAGAGCCAGAGGCAAAAGCTTGCATGCTGACACTTTTCTAAGAAATGCACTTGCAACGGGGGCTGGAGAGAGGACAAAAGGGAAGTGGGGAAGAGCAGGAGGAACATGGGTGCGAGGGAGGGCACCGTGAGCTCGACACAACACCAGGACTCTTTGGCACTCTCATTAACGTCAAGGAAAATTGGATCCTGTAACAGACCAGAGCAGGAGGAGACGTGGTGACCAAACATGAAGTGGTATCCTGGGACAGAAACAGTATGTTCGGGAAAAACTAAGGAAATCCAAATAAAGTATGGAGCTTAGGGAATGATCATGTACCAGTGTTGGCTCCTTATGTTGTAAATGCACCACTTAGTGCATTAGTGACATTAGTGACAGGGAACAGTGGGTGCAAGGTGTGTGCAACTTGCTTCGCTATCTTTGCAACTTTTCTGCAAACCTAAAACGAAGATAAAATTTTTATTTCATTATTTAAAAAAAATTTTTTTAATGTTTATTTACTTTTGAGAAAGAGAGAGAGAGAGAGGAAGGGCCAGAGAGAGAGGGAGACACAGAATCCGAAACAGGCTCCAGGCTCTGAGGTGTCAGCCCAGAGCCCGACGCGGGGCTCGAACTCACGAACCGCGAGATCATGACCTGAGCCAAAGTCAGACGCTTAATCGACTGAGCCACCCAGGCGCCCCGATAAAATTTTTATTTTAAAGGAAGTAAACAAGTAGTTTAAACCAAATGAATTTTCACTTTGAAAACACCGATAATAATGTCATGTGGGATTGCAAAAGTATACATTTAGCATTACTTGTAATTAAATCATACACATATTACATATTAATAAACACACACAATTATATTATGTACATAATTAAACACCCAACAGTAACAGAAAATGCAGGAGGAGGGAGGTAAGTGAAGACGTTCTAAAATCCCTGTATTATGCAGAAAATTGTAAAAAAATATTCATTTATATTAGATTTTAATAAATCAAAAATGCACACTGTAATCTCGGCTTATCGCTAACAAAATGATTACTAAATGTGTAACTCACAACTAATAGAGAAAAAATAGAATAATAAAAGTGCATAATAGAAAAGAGAGTAAGAAAGGGAATGGAACATAAAAGAGGTGGAATAAATAGAAAATAAATAGTAAATTGCAATACTTAGCCCCAAATATCAGCTCTAACGTCACATATAAATGATGGAAATACTCCAGTTAAAAGTCTTAGTTAGAGTAGATTTAGAAATAATGACAACATTTACCAAATGCTTCTTTAAATACATACTTTATAAGGATACAGAATTATTAGAAATTAGTAGGATGGGGGTGCCTGGGTGCCTCCATCGGTTAAGTGTCCTACTCTTGATTTCAGCTCAGGTCATGATCTCGCAGTTGGTGGGATCAACCCCACACCACGAGGGTGGGATTCTCTCTCCCTCTCTCTCTGCCCCTCCTCCACTCATGCTCATGTTCTCTCTCTCTCTCAAAATAAATAAATAAACTTTAAAAAAAGTAATGGGATGGGGGCACTTGGCTGGCTCAGTTACTAGAGTATGTGATTCTTGATCTTGGGTTGTGAATTCAAGCCCCACATTGTGTGTGGAGCCTACTAAAAATAAAAAAATAATAATAAAATAAAAATCTTAAAAAAATTAATGGGATGCAGGAGACATTCAATTCAAATAGTCACTAAAAGGAAGCTGGTTTGCTCAGTGGAATTTAAAACAAAGTGTTTCCTAGAGATAAAGAAGGATAATGCATATTAAAAGGGTCAATCTACCAGAAATATATAACAATTCCAAATTTGTGCTTCAAAACAGGGGCTCAAAATATAAAAAACAAAACTTGCAAGAACTAAAAGGGAAAGGGACAAACTCCAATACATTTTTCTTGATGACATAACAAGGGAAAAAAATCAGTAAGGATTGAAAAGAATTTGACTATACAATAAAAAATGTTGACCTAACTAACATATATAGACGACTACCTCCCAACAGCAAAAGAATGAATTTACATTATTTTTGCAAGCACATGACCATTGGCCAAAATTGAACACATGTTGAGCCATAAGGCAAATTTCAACACATTTCAAAGAATTGAAACCATACAGAAGATATTCTCTAAACACGGTGGAATGAAGTTAGAAATCAGTAAGTAAAATACAATAAAATTCCCCCCCATATTCTTAAAAGTTCAGAAGTTAAGTGATATACTTTTAAGTAAGTCATGGATCAAAGAAGACATCTCAATAGAAAGGAGAATCCTATTGAATAGCAATGAAGGCAGCATACTAAAACTTGGGTACTAGGGAATGGGGTGCTTATGTCTCCCCAAAACTCGTATGTTGAAACACCAATCCCCAGTGTGATGGCATTCAGAGATTGGGCCTCTGGGAGGTCATTTGGTTTAGTTGAGGTGACACTGACAGAACACCCGTAATGAAAATGGTGCCCTTGTAAGATGAGAGAGAGACCAGATTCCTCCCCATCTTTCTACCATGTGAGGACACAGCAAGATGGTGGCTATGTGCAGACCAGGAAAAGGGTCCTCACCCAGCACCTTGATCTTGGAATTTCCAGCTTTCAGAACAATGACAAATAAATGTTTGCTGTTTAAGCCACACACATGTATGGAATTTTGTTAGAGCCATCTGAGCTGGCTGAGACATTGTGGGATACAGTAAACCTGGGCTTAGAGGGAAATTTATCCCCTGGAGTTCACGTAAGAGAAAAGAGGAAAGAGCGTCTGTCTCTGGTAAGTTAAGATAACGACAGCAAATTCGACACAGGGTTCCACTTCCCGGTTGATGAAGTAGCTTGTGGCAAGGCAATGCTCCCACTGACAAGACCTAGAAACAGCAGACAACATTTAAAATATATATATATATATATATATATATATATATATATATATTAAAAAGAGTGTGAGACAGGGAAGGACAGAGAGAGAGGGAGACAAAGGATCTGAAGTGGGCTCTGTGCTCACAGCAGAGCCAGACACAGGACTCGAGCCCACAAACCATGAGATCATGAACTTAGCTGAAGTCAGACGCTCAACCAACTGAGCCACCCAGGCAGCCCATAAAAATCATATATTCTAAAGCATCAGAGAATTCTGGAGGCAATGGAGATTGAAGGACATAAGATTTCACGAGGGAAGACCTCTCACCAAATGACTGCAGAACACCAAATTCCCTTTGAAAGATGTGTATATATGGTCAATTCATTTTCAAGAAATATGCCAAAACAAACCAAAAGAAAGGTTTTCATCAACTGATACCATAACAACTGAGGACCCAAAGGAGACAAAACAAAGCCTGATTTCCCTGTCTCACGCTACACACAAGATTTGATGTGTCATAGATGGCAGACCTAAGTGTGAAAGCTGAAAGTATAAAGCTCTGAAGGAAAATATCTTCATGATCAGGGGCCAAAGATTTTGATAAAACTGTAAAAGAAATCATTGACAAAATGGAGTTTGTCAAAAGTAAAAACACCTGTTCATCAAAAGACATCACAAAGATAATAAACAGGCAAGACACAGACCAAAAGAAAATATTTGCAAGATATATAACTAAGAAGTAATTAGTGTCCAGGACATAAAAACACACCTACAACTTAGTGGTTAAAAGAACAAACAATCTTACTTTTTATGGGATATTTCACAAAGGAAGATATTTGAATGGAAAGTGGCAAGGATGTAGAGCAATCCAAACTCTTCTACTGCCGGTCCATCAAGAGGAGAATGAATAAACAAATCATGATATATTCATACAATGCAATGCTATTCAACAATAAAAACTTATGCAGTATTCATTCACACAACAAAATGCATCAATCCCTCAAACAAGAACAATGGAACATGAAAGAGATAAACTGTATTATGCCATTTTTATGAGGTTCTAAAACAGGCAAAACCAATGTGAGGTGAAACACATCAAATCAATGGTTGCCTCTGGGGGGGTAGAGATTCACTGGGAAGGGACTCAAGGGAACTTTTTAACATGATGAAAATGTTCTGATTGTGATAAAGGAGGCAATTAAAGTAGGGTAATGTTTGTCAAATTCACACAACTAAAATGTGTGTACCTCCATGATGCACATTTTACCTTAAAAATAAAAGAGCTATTAAAAATCATCATCATCATTGTTTTTATTGGTCAGGCCATACTCCACTGCCCATCTTCTAAAAATCATTTGCAACAGGTTACCTAAACCTACCAAAACTTCAATTCACAAGTTATGAGTTGCTAGATTACAATATCAGGACATAGTTGAGTATTTTTCACCATTGCTGCAATTATAGTTCCTAACTTCCTTCCTCAGAAAACAATTGGATTAGGGGAACCTGGGTGGCTCAGTCAGTTAAGTGCCCGACTTCAGCTCAGGTCATGATCTCAGGACTCATGAGTTCGAGCCCCACATAGGGCTCTGTGCTGACAGCTCAGAGTCTGTAGCCTGCTTTAGATTCTGTGTCTCCCTCTCTCTACCCCTCCCCTGCTCATGCTCCGTCTCTGTCTCTCAAAAATGAATGAACGTCAGAAAGAATTAAAAAAATAAAACAATTGGATTAGTCTACACCATAAAGAAGCAGCTTGGAAAAAAATAACTGATTTCACCAACATAAAACCTGTTTTACTTGTCAAAACACTTGCCTTTCTATATATTCAGATACTAAAATTTTAAGGTTTTGTTTCCTCCATATTTGATTTTGTGAGACAGATTCTGAAGTGTCAGATTTCTTTTGCCTACTTTTACAACCGATCTAAACAAAAAAATCATTCTGGCTTATAGTCTATCTTCTGAGAAACACTGACAAAGTAAAGCTGTCAGGCTGGTGCTTTCCATGATTTATGAAAATTTTCCTTCCTTTGCATTTTCTCTAACACTGTTTTCTCTACAGCCACAGTATCTTATTTTTTCCTTTTATTGTTTGATATATGCATACATCTATCTATCTCTATTTCTATCTGTATCAGATTTTATAATGCAATTGATACACTGAAATGCCTTGCATTTCCTTCTCTTTTCCCATTTCTAAAGAAAAAAAATTAAAGACCATTGTGCAACATTCCTCGTTAAAAAAAAATCATCATCAGCAGCAGCATTACCATCAAGTTGGGGTGCGGTTGGGAGAAGATGCGAGACTCGCCAAATTTGATAATTGTCACAACTAGGTGATGAATACATGGGAATGCGTTACACTCTCCTCTTTACTTTGTAAATGTCTTAAGTTTTCCATAACAGAATTTCTTGTGAGTGAAGGTGAAGTAAAGAAGTTTTGAGACTTCTTTAAAGAAGGAAAAACAGGGGCGCCTGGGTGGTGCAGTCGGTTAAGTGTCCGACTTCAGCCAGGTCATGATCTCGCGGTCCGTGAGTTCGAGCCCCGCATCGGGCTCTGGGCTGATGGCTCAGAGCCTGGAGCCTGTTTCCGATTCTGTGTCTCCCTCTCTCTCTGCCCCTCCCCCGTTCATGCTCTGTCTCTCTCTGTCCCAAAAATAAATAAACGTTGAAAAAAAATAAAAAAAAAATAAAGAAGGAAAAACAGAGAATTAGTTGCCGGCACTAAGGGTAGTTTTTTTCCAGGAAAAATAAAAATGATCCGCATGACAGCATAGGTGGTGTAAAGGAGAATGAAGAACACCAAAAAGGGTAAATATAAATGAGTAGAACTGCACAAAATAATCCTAGTGATGTAGCTGAATTTAAAGCAGATGTAGAAGATTCATGAGAATAATGAAACGTTGAAAGAGTTAAAATATCCTCGGTTAAATATTCTGGGGTCTTGTAATCATTGGAAAGATAGAAAAAATAATTTCTTGGTAAAATGTCGAGGGCACATCTTGCAATATGTGTGGCAATTTGTTGTAACGGGAATCAGAAACTAATGTAGTATCCACTGAGGACTTTTGCCCAAACTAATCTTTATCAGCATCATTGCAAAAGGCTGATGTTCTTCTAACTTCACCCTTCCCTCAACATTTACCAGTTATTTCAATATTCTACTAGAGTAGGAGAACTTCTCCCCCTCACCTTTATAAATGCATATTTAAAATGTATATATATGTGTGTGTATATATATATGTATACACACACACACATATATATATATAATAAGTATACGTGATCATATGTGTATGAGATCTTTTTATTTTCAGTATGGACTTAAGAATCCCTCATACTGTCCCAAAATGAGCCCATGGGGTGCCCCCTCAAACTGGCCACTTTGCTCTTGTCACATGCCCCCATTGTGTGTGTGTGTGTGTGTGTGTGTGTGTGTGTGTGTATTTCCCTACTTTTCTGGCATAACAAGATATCACAGGCTTATCTTGCATACTTCCTGCTCCAGCCATGGAATCAGCCATTTCTCAAAGGAGCCCTGGCTTCTTTTAGTAGGTAGTAGTATTAGAAACCAAGATGAGTGCTAGATGTGCTTATTGCAAAGGGGTGTCTTTGCTTGTGGACAGAGCTAGGAAACATGCATGTATACAAACATACATACGTATGCATGCATATATACATGTGTGCACATATACAGGTATAGACACATACATATGTATGTATATTTTAGAAGTGAGTTCACACCAATACCTCCAGTCCCAATTCATCCTCACAGGGCTCCTTCTTGACTTCCCTCATTCCATACTTGGATGTCCCTTCTCCTACTCTGAGATCCCTAACTCCCAACAGCATCAACACGTGTACTCATTTACTAAAACCTATAGTAGATCCAAAGTTGCCTTAGAATTGATTTTCCCTGTCACTACGAAAAACCAAGTCAGTAAAAGTGGTCCAGGATTTGTTTGTAATTCTTCCCTGATGCGCTTTCTCACCACAGACCAAAAGTACCAAATACTGTGTCCATAAATAAAGTGGATTACTTCTTTCTCCCTGCCTTCAGGAGGATTATGACATTCACTTGAGATACACTTGGGTTTTAGTTTGATTTCAGTTTTAGGAATTTTCTTCCTGTCTATTATTATAGATGAAATGCTAGTTTTTGAGTCTGCAGAGCACTAACATTATTCCAAAAGCCAAAAGTATGCAAAACAATATACTCAGAGAAATGCCACTGTGTCCCTTTCTTTCTGTCCCTCACCCCTCACGGATAGGTAACTGTCTTTAGGGTTTTCGTTTATCCCTCTGCATTGCCATTTGTACAGATAATATGCATGTGTTCTTATTTTCCCTACTTTCTTACACGAAATGTAGCATCCTATATATATGCTCGCCTGCCGTCTGTGTTTTTCACAACAATATCTCCTGGAAATCACTCCGTCATCAGTTCACAGGGATCATCATTTGTTTTTACAGTGTATGGTGCTTAGCATGTACCTATCATAGTTTATTCAACCAATCTCCCATGCCCGGATATTTCAGTGTTTGCAATAAATATTTTGCAATGACGAATAATGAAGCAACGAGCAATCTTGTGGGTTTGTATTTTCATATCACTGGGGTGCATTTTCAGAGTAAATTCTATAAGCAGAATTGCTTGGTTAGGGATACTTTATTAAACACTGTGAAAGCCCCTCTGTAGGGCCATGGCAGCTTGTAGTTCTACCAGTTATACATGAGAGCTGGTTTCCTGTGCTAACGGTTTCTAGCTTTGGAACTTGTACCAGCCTGGTAAGTAGAAATGATAGCGAGGTGTGATTTTATTAGCACTTATGAGTGAAGTTGAACATCTTTTCATACTGTAAGCACTATTTTAATCTCTGTTTGTTAATTGTTCACAGTTTTTGAGCAGTCTTTCAATGGTTTTAATTACCCTCGGTGATTTTCACTATATATATATATATATGTGTGTATATATATATTTTCACTATATATATATATATATATGTATATGTACATATACATATACATGTATATGTACATATACATATCTATATGTGTGTATATATATATATATATATATATATATATATATGACTGCTATGGACTGAATTATGGCCACTCACAGTTCATATTGAAGTCCTAACCCTCAATCTGACTGTATTTGGAGATAGAATCTTTGGGAGGTAATTGACATTAAATGAGATCATAAGGATGGGACATTAATCCAATAGAGAGCCCTCCCTCCACTCACCCTCACCCCACCCCTGGGCCCATACACACACGTACAGAGGAAAGGTCATGTGAGGACAAGTGGCTTTGCTTTGGAAGAGAAACTGAATTGAATCAGAACCTGAATCTTGGATTTTACAGCTTCTAGAAGTGTGAGAAAATTCTCACTTTAAAATTTTAAAAATATTTTTATTTATTTGAGACAGAGAGAGAGAGAGAGAGAGAGAGAGAGAGAGAGAGAACCAATGGGGGAGGGGCAGAGAGAGAGGGAGACACAGAAACTGAAGCAGCCTCCAGGCTCTGAGCTGTCAGCACAGAATCTTACACAGGAGTCAAACTCATGAACCACAAGATCATGACTTGAGCTGAAGACTGACTGAGCCACCCAGGCACCCGGAGAAAATTCTTTTTTTTTTTTAAGCCACTCAGTCTATGGTATTTTCTTACAACAGCCTAAGCGATTTAAGACCAGGAAAATCCTTTTTATCTGTGTTATATTTTTCCAGTATTTTCTTCCAGTTTGTCATTTGTCTTTTGACTTTTTTATGTTGGATTATTTTCCACGCCAAAGTTTTATTTTGATTTTTATGTAGTCAAGGGAGGAATATTATAATAATTTTTCAAATAATTGTAGATATTGTTCTCTGGTTCTACACCCAAACTTGACAAGTGGTAGTTTCTTAAAATACCTTCTTAGCATTATGTGGATTATTAAAACATATCACTGAGCTCTTCATACTCTGAGATATTAAATCCATTGCTTTATCTTGCACTTTGGATTTTTTAAACCTACTCATGATGCTGTAGCATCATACATTAGTCGTTTGGAAAATACTAGTTCACTAGCTTGTACTGTCATAAATCACTAAGATATATAAGATCTTTCCAAATGTTGACAGATTTTATTATACAACATCAAAAAAAATTTTTTTAAATGTCTGTTAATACCATCACCAGTCTCATCAGAATGTTTTTTTTATAGTTTTTTTTTTTTTTTTTTTGAGAGAGAGAGAGACAGACAGAGTGCAAGCAGGAGGGAGGCAGAGGGAGAGGGAGAAAAAGAATCTTAAGCAGCCTCCACACATAGCTCAGCCCAATTCAGGGCTCAACTTGGGGCTCGATCTTATGACCGTGAGATCATGACCTGAGCCAAAATCACAAGTTGGACACTCAACCGACTGAGCCACCCAGGTGTCCCAGAAAAATTTTAAGTATTGGGAAGCTGTTAAGTCATGGTGGCAGGTACAAAAATTTTTAAATCTGTTTCATTAAGGACATTTTAAATTAAATGTAACTAGGTGTGTGTGTGTGTGTGTGTGTGTGTGTGTGTGTGTGTGTGTTGAAGAACCCCATGACTGCTAGCAGTTTGAAACCACTGCCTTGATTCATACTGTGGCACCAACGGTCTACCCACCCGTGTTTCTCTATCATCAGTGCAAATGTCAACATAGTGAAAGAGGCAGGTAAGGCCTTAACATTATTATGAAAGTACTTTTTTTTTTAATTTTTTTTTCAACGTTTATTTATTTTTGGGACAGAGAGAGACAGAGCATGAACGGGGGAGGGGCAGAGAGAGAGGGAGACACAGAATCGGAAACAGGCTCCAGGCTCTGAGCCATCAGCCCAGAGCCCGACGCGGGGCTTGAACTCCCGGACCGCGAGATCGTGACCTGGCTGAAGTCGGACGCTTAACCGACTGCGCCACCCAGGCACCCCTATGAAATACTTTTGATGCACAGACCCTAATAAAGTGTCTCAGGCACCCCACCATGGTCCGTGGACCACACTTTGAAGACCACTGCTCTACAGGTAGTCTAAATACTTCACACTATATTTTTCAATCTAGCACTAACTTCACTAGGGAAAAGATATTTAAATTTAGAGTTGCCTGGAAAGAGGTAATACAGCCCCTCTTCCTTCCCACACCCATCCTAGGATGGTTTTCCTCAGCCCCTTGTTACACCTTATTAAGGGTAAATATGTACGTGTGCTCCTCTTGGAGAAGGGCATTAACTGCTTAACAAAGACGAGATGGGGTATGGGTTGTTGAAATCAAGGGAAAGTGTCAGATGTTGCCGCCAATTGCAGATCAAAGAAAAAGTAATCTCTGAAGTAATCAAGTAAGGAAGAAAGTCCCCAGCCAGTAGAGATGACAAATGCACCTGTTCCGTGGAAAAGAACACATCTGTCTGCTTGTGGGGGCAGAGGGTGGGGGGGGGGGAATGTGTACCAGAGGCTTTGTTTCCTGGGATTCCCCCCACTCCCTCAAGTGCACACACATTCTTCTTGGTGTGGTTTGTATTGATCAAAAGCTTAGGAATTAACTGGACACCCACTCGCTGCCCTTCCACAATCAAGATCAAGGTAAAGGGACGTTGGGAAAGAGGTGACACCCGACTAAACAGACCCTCAGATCATCACAGGTCTTGGAGAACACTCAGCGTGGGGTAGAGAGGTGCTGGGGAATGCAGGAATGTTCAGGCTGCCCACCAAGGCACGCTGTCCTGCCTTCTCTGTAGGGCCATTTGGCTCCCTGTGTTAAAGCTTCATGCAGTGGCTCTTTGATCAGCAATGGGATGTGCACAAAGATGTATCTCTTAGGGTATTCATTGTGTCTTTGTAATAGAGTTGGAAACAGTCTAAAAGAAAAAAGAATAACATGAAGGAAACAAAGTATGATGGTACAGCCCCAGGATGTTTGGGACAGTGGTTCACAAAATGGGGTCTGCAGAGCCCTGAAGGTCCCTGAGACCCTTTCCAGGAGTCCACGAGTCAGAACTTCTTAAGACAAAACTAAGACATTATTGAGACATTTCACTGTCTTCATCTTTGCACCAAGGATGCAAACACAGAAGTGAGTAATACTGCTGGTGACTTAGTACACATCAGCAAGGACACCACCCTGCACTGATACTCATTTTCTTCTTTGCCAAACACTTGCAGGAAAAAAAAAAAAGTTTCACTTAGGAATGTCC
This sequence comes from Herpailurus yagouaroundi, assembly GCF_014898765.1. Lineage (NCBI taxonomy): Eukaryota > Metazoa > Chordata > Mammalia > Carnivora > Felidae > Herpailurus > Herpailurus yagouaroundi. The sequence continues at coordinate 22,377,532 of NW_024412423.1, read as the reverse complement.
GTGACTAAGCAATAAAAAGTATTAATTTTATTGAATCTTGATCCTTTAGGATACATTTCTAAACATTCTATGTGACCACATGAGAAGCGTGGAGAAAGCACTTCACCATATCACAAAGACGGTCGCCTTGAGGAACAACCTTTGTGTGATTGAGTTGCACGCTAACCTAGCTGTTTTTTACAATGAACACCATTTGTTCTTGAAACAGTAACTGCAGGACTTCATTAGTACTGTCACGGGCCCTGAGCATTTTTGCCTCTGTGGACCCTTTTCTCCATAAAAAGATACAAAAATTATATTTTATGATTGCAATGGTAGAAAGACAAATATTTTAATATTTTTTATTAAGATATTTACTTCTATCGGGGCGCCTGGGTGGCGCAGTCGGTTGAGCGTCCGACTTCAGCCAGGTCACGATCTCGCGGTCCGTGAGTTCGAGCCCCGCGTCAGGCTCTGGGCTGATGGCTCGGAGCCTGGAGCCTGTTTCCGATTCTGTGTCTCCCTCTCTCTCTGCCCCTCCCCCATTCATGCTCTGTCACTCTCTGTCCCAAAAATAAATAAACGTTGAAAAAAAAATTAAAAAAAAAAGATATTTTCTTCTATCTAAAAGAATTAACTTTCATTTTCTCTTTCTGATTTTTTCATTTCTTTTTAACGTTTATTTATTTTTGAGAGACAGAGAGACGGAGCACAAGCAGGGGAGGGGCAGAGAGAGAGGGAGACACAGAATCCGAAGCAGGCTCCAGGGTCCAAGCTATTAGCACAGAGCCCGATGCGGGGCTTGAACCCACAAACTGCAAGATGCTGACCTGAGCCGAAGTTGGACGCTTAACCGACTGAGCCACCCAGGCGCCCCTTCTTTTTCTGATTTTAAAAGAAAATGTTTCTGTGGGCCCATAAAATCTTGTGAGCCTCAGCAATGGAGAAGTTGGCCGAGTGACTGACAAACTATGGTTGTTTAGACCTGGAATGTGCAGGGCTGAATTCTCTGTAAGGCACAATTTTAATATCTAATGTTAATATAGTTGTCTTTATAACAATGCAGGGTTTTTTTGGGTTTTGCTTTTGTTTTAATGGAGGAAGGGACCCATGAAGGGAAAATGCCTAAGGCCTGCAGAAGTCATAATGCAGTCCTGTGTATGTGATAAACAGTTTCTTGAAAATGCAGGAAACGAACCTGTCACTTCAAGGAAAATAACCAAAATTATGTTGCCAGTGATAAATTTGAACTTTCAAGCAAAAATTACAGTTTTGGGGGCGCCTGGGTGGCTCAGTCGGTTAAGCATCTGACTTCACTCAGGTCATCATTTCATGGTTTGTGAGTTCGAGACTGGGTCAGGCTCTGTGCTGACAGCTCAGAGCCTGGAGGCTGCTTCAGATTCTGTGTCTCCCTCTCTCTCTCTTCTCCTCCCCCACTTGTGCTTTGTCTCTCTCTGTCTCAAAAATAAACACTAAAAAAAAATTTTTTTTTTAATACAGTTTTGGGACACTTGTATTTTGCTGCCGTAAGCTTTACAACTTACCAATACTTAAAAATCTTTTGATGATATCAATGCTGATACTAAAAAATGTGATTTTCTGATACTGTACAATGAAAGGTGTTCATATTTGGAAGACTGGAAGATCTATATGACTCATTTGAAAAAAAAACATTTTCCAAATGACCAATGTATGATTTTACCAAATCATGCATGGCTAAAAGATCCATTCAAGATACAAGACAGATTCATGAACTTTTGTGTTAGTTCACAAAATTTATTAATCAGTTTCAGATTCTACATCGCAATGAACCTTTGTGAAACTACTACTTCTTGAATTTTGGTATAATGTTAAAGAAGAACAGGCAAAATAATCTAAGCAGGGTATTAAAATTCTCCATTTTAATAGAGGATTTATATACATAGAAATAATTTTCTGTGTGTGATGGGATTTTCTTTGTATACTTCAAATAAAACAACATCAGAATCTAGCTATCGTCGATTAAATCAGATGTTAAAGAAATGTGCACAATGGCAAAAACAATGCCACTTTTCTTTTTGCATTTTTTTGTTTAGAGACTTTTTCATACAAATACATTATTTATATATATTATACATTTTAAAGTGAATGTATTAATAAATATTGAAAATTTTTGTTTTAATTTATAATAGAGCAAATCTTGATAGATATAACCTGCATAACCAAAAGTGCTTTGGAATCTTCGTTAATTTTTAGGAGGACAAAGGTTTTTGAATCCAAATAGTTTGAGAACTGCTGTGTTAGAATAATGGCCTGGTAAAATGTTCATAAAGGTCCATTAAGCTTAAAAGGCAGGTGACAGGGGCACCTGGGTGGCTCAGTCGGTTGGGCGTCTGACTTCAGCTCAGGTCATGATCTCATGGTTTGTGGGTTCAAGCCCCGCGTCGGGCTCTGGGCTGACAGCTCAGAGCCTGGAACCTGTTTCAGATTCTGTGTCTCCCTCTCTCTGTGCCCCTCCCCCGCTCACACTCTCTCTCAAAAATAAATAAACGTTGAAACATATTTTTAAAAAAGCAGGTGACAAGCACTAAATGCAGTAGAAACCCAAATATATTTAATATTAAGTAGATATGGATACAAAAGCTGAAAGAGGAATAGTGGTTCTCTCCTAGTGGTGTACTAAGAGTGATCTTTATATTTGGTGCAATTTTATTTTCCAAGTTCCACACGGTGAACATGCATTTTATTTTGCAAGTGGAGGGGAAACAGCTTGTGAACCTCCCTGAGCCAGAGTAGGTGAGGGGACAGGTCACCAAAGGCATACAAAATAAGGAGGAGAGACAAAGGATAGAAAAGGTGGAGCCTTCTAAAGAGAGATGGACACAGGGCCTCTGTCTGAACAGCTCTGGGGGACGATACACCTAGTGAGTTCTATGAGAACAGTGTGCTGGAGAGGGGGGTTGGGGTGGGGTGGCACTAAGATCACCTCTGGAAGGGTACAGACTCTAACCCATGGATGGTGGTGTGGGACTGGGTGGGAACAAAAAGGCCCACTCTGCATTGGGGGACATGGAAGACTGGACTGTGCACATAGAGAAAACCGAACCTCCAGAAGGGCTCCCTTCAGGCCTGAATCATGAAAACTCAGGTCCTGGACAAACCTGGGTTTGAAACTCTGTGTGATCTCAGGCAGATTTCTTGGCTTCTTGGAACTATAGCGTCCTCATCTGTAAAATGGAAGTAGAAACGTACAGAACTAGCCTGCCTGTCATGAGGGTGAAATTATAGGGTATATGTGATCTTCACTGAGTCAGAGCCAATACTGGGGTGGCGGTGAATGAGTTACTTCTTGGCCTCCTAAGGTTGCAGATTGGGATCTATCGGACGGTCATCCTCTGTGTCTGGCCTTGGCCATCACTGAGGACCTGTCGAAGAAGAAGCTTCACATCTGTCTGCTGCCAGGGCACCAACAGGCTTTACGAGTCTCCCCCCAACAGGTTTGGTCTTCCTTTCAGAGGTTCTCTCCTGTTAAGGAGACTGGTTCTCCTTTTTCCTATTGCCTATTTCCCTATGGGGTTCAAACTCCAACGCTGGGATTTTTGCCTGTTCGTTCACTGCTTCATCTCCATCACCCAGATTGGAGCATGGCACAAAGTATGACCGCAGTAGTTAACCGGATTAATGAATGCATGAATGGCCTGTACTGGACACTGCTTTGCAAACTTTTGAAGTGTGAAAGCAGCATAGTGAGGGGAGGAGGTCACCACCGCCGCTATAGGGGCGGCCTGAGAGTTGGGAGGAGCGGTTTGGGGTTAATTCCATAATCTCTTCCCATCACCTCCAGCAAGAGCACAGGAAACTTCTGCTGGGCGTGTATTGTTATTTAAATTTGGTCCACACCTGGGTGCTGAGGTGGCTTCCCCCTTCACAGTTTGGCCAGGAGAGGGAAGGACGCAGAGAGAAGGTCCCTATTTAGGCAACCTGGATGGGGCACTAACGCTCTAGAGCAAGGAACCAATTTAGGAATATACACATGGGCTTTGCAGTGGTTCCTTTTCTTTCTGCTTGTCTGCAGTTTGAAAAAAAAAAGTGTGTGTGATAATCACTTCTGATGTTGTAAATGCCAGTTTGAGTCCAATAGTGAACGTTGGCTGAATCAAAGTAGCTAACCGCTCCCATGCACAAAGCAGGTCCAGACTTCCGGAGGTCACTCTAAAGAACCCCAGGTGAGCATGATGTGCAGTGGCTGGTCGTGGGGCAGGAAAGAGTTTGATGGGGGCTCGAACGGAAACACGGCGAACGTTCTCAGGTGCGCGGGAGGTTTGCATTGGTGGTGGAGGGAAAAGTGCTTACTGGTAACAGCAATTGTGCCTCCCCCTCCCTGGCTTAACGAGAAGGCTTTTAGGGCTGAGTCAGCTACAGTCCCGTGCTCCATGCCAGGCACACAGTAGGCACTCAAGAAGTGTCGCTCGAGACCCACGGGCTGCGACGCGCGCCAGAGAAGCGCCTTTGCGAGGGACCAGACCCCTTCTGAGGACTTAGCTCAGGGCGCACCCCGGCTCGCGGCCCCCCCCCCTCTGCGTCGGGCGCCCAGCCTCGGGGCGGGGTGCCCGCGGGCAGGGCCTTGGGGCGGCCCGCGGACAGACGGACAGACGGACAGACGTCCCGGCGGCGGAGCGCGGAGGCCGCGGCGCGCGCAGCCGCGGGGCTGGGGTCAAGGCCGGGGCGCCCGGGTGGCGCGGGAGGGGTGGCCGGACGCGCGGGGACGGCATGGGATGTGACGAGCGGCGCGCTGTGCATTGTGGGAATCCCGGGGCCGCGGCGACTGGTTCCAGTTCACTCGGCAGCGGAGCCGGGCGGAGGGGGCGAGCGCGCGGCGCGCGGGCGGGAAGCGAGGAGGCGGGCGGGCGGGCCAGCGACGAGCGCGGAGAGAAAAGGCGCGAGCGGCCGAGAGGGCACGGGCCGGACACCTAGCTGCTGCCGCCGCCGCCGCCGCCGCCG
>NW_024412423.1:22262041-22372173 GCF_014898765.1 Herpailurus yagouaroundi | reverse complement strand
CGGCCGGGCTCGGGTCGCCGCGCTCGGCGTGGCCCACGCGGGGCCTCGCGCGCGCACGGCGCCCTCCCAGGCCCTCCCCGCCCGGCCGCGCGGGATTCTCTTTGGTTTTGTTCAAACAGCGAACCCGGAAGCCAACTTCTCTCCAAACCGCGTCCTCCTGCCCGCGCCTGGGCGCTTTTGTGGGAAGGCGACAGTGCTGGCCCCTCCCCCGGCGACCCTTCCCGGGGCGGGCGGGCGGGCTAAGCTATAGAGGCCCGGGGAGGCCCCGCGGCGCTGGCCGGCCAGCGTGGGCCTGGGCGACCGGGAGCTGCGGTGCTCGGAGTTGTACTTGGTGAGGGCCCCGCGGGCCCGCGAGTTGCCGGCCCCAGCACAATAAGTCGGGCCCGAGAGCCAGGTGGCCGTGGTGCAGGCGTCTGGCTCGCTCTCTGCGGGGAGGGGAGGGTTGGCGGCTGGGGGATAGTTGTGGGATTGGAGCCAGGCAGGGCCGGGGAGGGGGTTGTCCAGGGACTGGCTGGAGAGGGGACGCGGGAACCCCCGCTGCCCTCGCTCATCTTCTGATCGGCCTTTTGTTTGCTTTGTGGTTGGGAGGTTTTTGTGTTTTCTTCCTTTCTTTTTTTCTTTCTTTCTTTCTTTCCTTTTTAAGGTAACTCCAGAAGGCTGTAGGCTTCCCGGTGGAGAAGGCCGGGAGGGAAGGGACTCGCTGGGGGTGGGGTGGAGTGGAGAGGTGAGTGCGCTGGATGCTGCAGGCGGTGTCACCTGACAACAGGTGTGCGGGGTGGCGCGCCCCGCCTCCACTCCTGCAGGGACCACGGATCACTCAAGGATCTGGTCGGCAGACTGGAAGGTTCTTTTAGACAAGATATTAGGAAAAATATTGCTGAGTTTGAAAGTGAGAAATGTCCGTACAATCAGCTAAGACAAACCTGGAATTCAACAATTACAATTACCTTGAAATCCTTGTAAGATTTTAACGACCCAATAAACAGCATATAAAAATAGACAATTAAGAGGGGCACTCCTGCTAGCTTCTCTTTTTCTTCCACCTTTGTGGTTTGAGGTTTTACCCGTTAAAGAGTGGGCAAGGTGCTTTGTTCCAAGGCTTCCTGCCCCACAGACTAGGGGAATTTCAAGCAGCTTTAGGTTTGAACGGGAGACTCTAGTTGTGTAAGTTTGGTGGAATCCGCCTATTGCAGGGGCGCCTTTAGTGCCTTCAGGGGGGGTTACCGGCTCTGAAATGGCCACTCCCTGCCTGTGACTGGAATTAATACCCATCGTACAACAACTAGCTGAAGTTGGGTAGCCGCATCTGTGTCTTGCACAAGAGGCTCTCCAATGAAGATAAATATGCTTTTAAACCTTATATTTTTTTCCTTTTTTAAAAGTTTTTTTAAATGTTTATTTATTTTTTGAGAGAGAGAGTGTGAGTTGGGGAGGGGGAGAGAGAGAGGGAGACACAGAATCCGAAGCAGGCTCCAGTCTCTAAGCTGCCAGCACAGAGCCTGATGTGGGGCTTGAACTCATGAACCGTGAGATCATTACCTGAGCCAAAGTAGGATGCTCAACTGACTGCGCCACCCAGGTGTCCCATAAACCTTTTTTTTTTTTTCTTAACAAAACAAACCAAAAACACTCAGTCTTTAAATTCTTGCCCCCTATAGTTTTAGGTGGAGGGTGGGAAATCTCTTCATTCTTGTATTTCGTTTTAACCTGTCACCATTGTTAATGCTGATCCCTAAAGGCATTGGGGAGGTGGGAAGGGTTTAAGTGAAAATTATTTGAGGTAGGTAGGTCCTTTAGAATGAAGAGTAGTCTGGAACATCACATGTGACAGTCTAATGCATTGTCCTAAGTCACTACCGTGGTCTATACCAAAGGGCCCAGACACAGGGAGTGGTGCATCTCATTCTGCCATTTCCTCTGGTCCTGGTGACAACAGAACTCCAAGAGTCCTCATCCCTTCCCCACAGGAAGGCTTGGAGTACATGTTTTCTGGGATTTGCCTCCAATACCTTCAGAGCTAATGCTGCCCCCAGTCATTTAAAGGAGATTTATTTAAATAAACAAAAGTGCAAAGTCCAAGCTGATGAAGTCCAATAAGAGCCTATGTGTGGTATTGATCAGAATTGCAGCAGCTTCTAGTTTTTGGTATGATTGTGCCTTTGGATTTGTGTTGGGTTTTTCAGAGCCCCGTTCTTGGCACATATGCTGGGAAGGAGCAGGGACGAGAGGGACCCCGCACCTATCCTGTGAGTCCTCCCCACGTTGTACAGTTTTAGAAGTACATTAGGTCCCGCCCCAGCTCTTACGAGGGAGCCCAGATGGGTTCCAAAGAGTTGTAGAGCTTGTTTTCTTGACTGGTGTCTTAAAGTCTTTCAATAAATATTTCCTGAGAATCAACTCTGAGTCAGGCACTGGGGCAAAAGCATGATCAAGAAGTGCTCAGTCCTTGTCCTTGGGAAACTGACACAAGGAGAAGACAGGCAAGGGGCTATTGTGAGTTTGGTGCAGAAGGCCACAGGAGCTCCCATAGTAACCCCCAGAAAGGTGACATAAGCGGAAGCAAGCCCTTACTGTACAGAAAGACCAAGTAGGAGTTGGCTGGGCAACGGAGGGCAGATGGAGACAAGTGTTTGAGGCCTGGGGAACCCCATGTGTCGAGTCTTAGAACAGTGAGAATAGAGGTCATATGGGGGAACTGCCAGAGGCTCAGGATGGCTGGATCGTGGAGGGAACTCAGGTGAAGCTAGAAGAAGCCGTTGAAGGTTCTGAGCAGGAAAGAATCATGGCCAGATGTTTTTTATTGTTATTGTGAATGCTTCATGTATTCCACAAATACTGAATGGCTTCTGGATGGCAAGCCCAGCCAGCCAGGGTCCTGCCCTATTGAAGCTCACATTTAAAGTTTTCCTTTGATAACCTTCCACTGAAATTATTATCTTAATGTTTGGCACAACTTTTAAAAGAGAGAGGAGTGTGAATTAAAGTTTCCTTGTGAGGCAGGAAGACAGGGCTTTGCTATTGAAATGTCGTGCCGACTCCCCTAGCCTCTTGTAAACTCTTTCCTGAATAACACTTGGTTCGGGTTTCTGTTTGTTCCCCACCACTAAAAACCTAACACACGAGGAAGACACGTGTGCTGGAACAAAAAGTGCCATTTAGGATTTATTTATTATCTCAATTTGTCCTTTTCTCCTTGTATGTAATCCCTTGGTTCACTGAGGGTGGACTGTAAGTTCTTTAATCCTCCGGCTCCCTTTATGATCTAGTGTTTTATGAATGGAGAGAGAGGTTTTCCCTGATTGGCTCGAGCACCAGAACAAGTCTCTGTTCTCGGCCAATCAGAACGCTGTTTCTGAACCCCAGCTCTGTGAGCGATACTTGTGTAGTAGATCCTCCTGCCTCTGGAGACCTGACAGCAGTGACACCGTTAATCATCTGGTATGGTAGGAGTAAATGGAAGAGAATGCTGTAAACAGGATTAGTGTCCTGTGCTTCAGAATTAAGTGTCTCAGGTTTGCTGTCATGATTGGACTTGATGGGAAGCTGACAAATGCATGTGGACACGTGGGCATTCATCCAGCTGCAGGGAGTGGATGGTGCAGTCCTCCCTCGGCGACAGCAACTGTAAGCGCTGATCGCTCAGGTTCCCTGTCCTCGGGTGCTTGGGATGGGGGCCGTGTGACTGCCAGCTCCGCAGCAATTCTGGTCAACATTTCATTCGGTATCAATAGGCACAAATTCATTGCTTAGGTAACAGAGGACCTCACGATCTCCAGGTCAGGTGGTTTTCTAAGTGCCCTGATTAAGAGTTTTCTGTGCTGTAGCCTTAGTGGAGGTCAGTCACTTACAGGTGTGAGAAAGGGAAGTATTTCCCTCCAGTCTCTTACTGAGCTAGTTGCCTGGCAAGAGGAGAGGTGGCTGGAGCCACAGAATTATTAGGGAGTGGGAAGGCCTCTGTGGGGCTCCCACCTCAGCTGTCAGGGCCATGGTGGTCTTTCCTCCCTGGGAATCTCCAAGATGGCCCCACAAGCTCCCTGAACTTTAAGGGTCTGAGCTCCCACAGGGATCGGCCAGGTATGTGTCCGTGAATGGTTTCAATGAAGGTCCCTGACTGCTGTCCCACTTGCCACATTTCTGAGTCCTGTGGCCTTTGGAAATGCTGTCCTCATCTTTGTCCAGAGAACTGTAAATGCATCCAACTAATTAGTCACCATCCAGCCAGCATTTGAGGGCCTACCAGGTACCAGGCAGGGCAGTGGGTTCCTGGAGGTACACTGGGGAGCAGACTGGTACGTCCCACCAAGACAGACAAGGAAATTGGCAGTGATGATACAGTATAGCAGCTGCTAAGGTTGGGGAGGTTGGCTTCAGGATATTTATATAAATTGGATGTTGAGTAGCAATCCAGTTGGAAGAAAGGGCTGGGGACTGCATTTGCAGAGCACTTTATATAAGATTGAGAAAAGCAATTGAACATATTAAAGAATGGTGTCAGGGTGAGGAACGTCACGAGGGATTTGTAGCTGGGCCCGGGCCACGCGCAGGAATGTCCACTAAGGACTCCGGGAGCCGTTCGGCCTGGTGGAGCCCTCGTTGCTGGAAATAGGGAGAGATGGGCGGGAGGTCAGTGGGGCCTTGTGCGCAAGGCTGGAGTCTGGGCATAGGGCTGGCCCAAACTAGACTGTGACTGGCGGGCACAAGGCACCGCCACAGCAGGAACAGACACAGGGCTGGAGAGAGTGCTATCGACCGAGAGGGTGGTATGTGCCGAAGTGACGAAAGTGGTTTACAGGGCAGTGTGGAGCCTGTTACGGTGCCCTGTTGGGGAAGAGTGCAACGGTGTGGTAGTAGGTAGGACAGCCCTTTGACCCTTTTTCCTCTGTGGCCCTTGTGGTAGTAGAGGGCTTGTCATTCTTGTGTCCATCTTACTCTTGGGATCCTCACAGCCAGGCCTCTCGCTAGTCCTGTGCCAAGAGGACAGATCAGGTGCCCCGGTCACAGCTCAGTTGTTGAGGAGCCGGTGGTCAGAGACCTGCCTATCACTCAAGCCTAGCTTGTCTCTGGGTAAGCCTTGGGTTTCTGCAAGCAAGGGTCATGTCTACTGTGATTGATTTATAGTTGGAGGAGTTGCAGAGGTAAAGACCACAGAGATCCCTTTGGGATCAACCACACAGTCTTCATTTCCTGGCCCGATAACAGTCAAAAAAGCAGCTATGCTCATGTGTAGTGAGGTTGCCTGAGGCCGTGTCACTGTCTTCAAAGCACTTGGGGTCCTCCCTAGGGGTGAGGACTTCTGGTTTATTGAAGGGGGGGCTCTCCTGGATGATTAGCCTGGGAAGGAAGGACATCGCTTTGTCAATCTGACAAGATAGTATAGCTGTTTCTTTCCTGAGCAATGTCCATGCCTTGAAGAGAAGCCGAGTGTGCAAGAAGCCACTTTTTTCTGTGACGTAGGACTGTCCATCTCTCGGAAGAGGCTGGATGCACGGTATGGGTCACACAGGGCCCAACAGGCTTTGGCTGGTTGCTCCCACCCTGGCTTCAGGGTCAGCTTTCAAGTTGGTTTGTTATAGGACAGAGACTGGCTGTTTTCTGAGCAAATAGCAAAAGGGCGTTTCTCAACCTCTTTTGCAATCACGTGTGGCCATGTGACCAAGTTCTAGTCGATGAATCATGGTCGGTAGTGGTATGCTCCGCCTCTGGGTGTGGCCCCTGAAGGCCTCCATGTGTTAGCATCCACGACCTCTTTCCTTCTGTGGTGACATTGGGAACTGTGCATTGAAGGATGGGGGGCGGTGTCTGGGTCCCTGAATCATGTGGAGAAGCACCAACCAATCATGGAAACCTACTTTGGACTTTCCACGAGAGAGAAATAAGCTATGGGGGCTTGTTTGTTACAGCAACTGGTCCTGTCCTTGCCAGTTCAAATACCTAACATTGGTTTTCAAGGAGGCGGCCTTTGTTTGTTGTTGTTTTTATTGACTTACCTGAGCACCCACTCAGTGAGTTCTTGGCAGGCCCCGTATATGCATGTTTTGTTCAGTTTTCCCACCAAATGTTTGAAGTCGATTCTACCTTCATCCCCGCTTGACTGGTGATAAAATAACCTCAGAGGGTAACATCATATCACGTGCCCGAGGATGCATGGGTGGTAAGTGGCAGAGCCACAACTTGAATGAGGTCAGTCTGACTTTGGAATTTGAGTTACGCAGCCTAGTGCTCAACAGCCACTTCCATCACGGCCACTCTGTCCCCAACGTGGGTGCCCACATCTCCATAGACCCCTGAAGAGTAGTATGGAGCCAGCACGTTCACAGGTTCATCTGGAGACTGCCCGGCCACAAGGTGATTTTCTCCAAGATGTTTTTAAAGTCTGTACACATGACTGGATGTCATGAAGCTGCATGGCTGACTCAGACGTTTTTCCAAGCTGTGGCTGCACATTGGGGACCTAGTTAGAAGTGCAGGGAATAAAAAAGGGGCACCTGGGTGGCTCATTCGGTTGAGCATGCGACTCGACTTGATTTCAGCTCGGGTCACGATCCCAGGGTCGTGGGACTGAGCGCCCCACGTGGGCTTCGTGCTGAGCGTGGAGCCTGCGTAAGATTCTCTCTCTCCCTCTGCCCCTCTTCCCCGCTCACTTGCATGTGCACACACTCTCTCTAAAATAAAAAAAGTGCAGGAAGAATGCGGGGAAGGGTGAGGAGCAGGAGCTGCAGGACTGCCGCCAGGGGAGGGGTGAAGACGGGGCTGCTTTATCAGGAGCCTGACTAAAAACTAGATGTGAGGATGGTTTCCTCTCAGCATAATACCCCTTGAGGATCCATGACGTTTAAGGCCCTGCCTGGGACCCTGGGATTTAGGGATGAGCTGACCACAGTGCCTGGCATCAAGCAGCTTGTGGTTCGGCTGAGCTGGGCAGGCAGGCACACAGATACGTGCCAGGATATGTTCTCTGGGAACGTGAAGCAGTGAGCGATTCCAGTCCACGGCTGGGTCTGAGGACAGGGATCTCACGAGTGCCAGTGCAGCAGATTGGCACAAGGACAGAGGGTGTCACAGGCAGGAGAGACAGCCTGTGTAAAGACATTCTGGACACTGCATCCGAGGGCAGGAAACCAGTGGTGGCCTGGAGCATCGCCCCCAGGGGGAGGGGTGGCAGGAAGCGATGCTGAGGAAGTAGTTGAAGGATGCTGTTTGTGGCTGGCTCAGGGTGGTGAGGAACCAGCAAGGGAGCAGAGATCCCCTGGCATCCACGGAGAGAGGCTAGTGCTGGGGAGGGTAGATGAGGAGTAGAGAGAGCTGAACCGAGGCAGGGAGGCTGAAGAGGAGGGAAGAGGCTTCGGCAGTTACAAGGTGGGTTCAACAGAGCTTGGCTAATGGCTGGGTGCTGGGAAAGTGGGCAGAGAGAATGGGCGCATGTTGACTCCCACTTAGGGGCTTCATGCACAAGGTTGTCACTGCTGGAGCTGAAAATTCCACAGGATTTGGAACAGGAAGGGATTCAAGGTGCCCATGGGATTGTCAAGTGGGTCCTAGCCACAGGCAGTCAGAACAGAGCTCTGGGGCTCTGTAGCCAGGTGTGCACTGGACTAGAGACCTGGGAGTCACCGTCCTGTCCATGTCCACGTCAAGACTCTTGGCTGGAGTGGAAGGAAGGCACCAGGAGCATCACTTTTAAAGAATGAGCATGTCTAGGGCCCATCAGGTCTCCGAATGCTAGTGGCTCTTCCCTGGGGCAGGACGTTACTGATTCCCACAGAGGCAGCCCCAAACCTACCCAGACAGGTCTGCCTGGAGATAGGGCTGAAGCCTGTGCTCCAGTAAGAATGGGACTGAGCTGCATTCATCATCACTGACTGCAGGCCTCTCCTGCTGAAAGAGAGGAAATGTTCAGATCTGAAAACTCTGGGTCCAGAGGCATTGGGTTGGTCTGTGAAACACATTTGTGGTAAAGCAAACGACTGCTAAGAAACCCAGCGGCAGCTTTCCCTGTGAACACACACATGCACACGTGTACATATACCATTTCCTGCTCAGAGTGAGCATGTGCACCTGTTTGCAGGGAATGTCTCAAGATGGAGCTCATCACACAGCAAGAAATGGAGCCATCTCATTGTTTCAGAGAAGCGCAGACCCTATTTTTAGCACTCAGTGATCCATTAACACTTGGTACCCCTTGATGAGAAGTACAAGGTATTATCATAGTCGTCTTTAGGGCCCCTCCCCCTGCCTCAACCCTCCAAACATCTATTCAGAGCTGGGGCTTGAGCCACCTTCATTCTGTCAGAGTGCCCCCAAATTCTGCTGTCTGTTGTTTTGGCCATGGCTGTCAGGCACATGACTTGAGGTATCTTAGGGGTCACACTAATGTTAGGTATGAACCACAAGCATGTTCCGAATACAGGGTTGGGCATCAGAGTAACAAGGACTCCTAACTCTGTCGCCTCCACGGGCATAGAGGCCTGGCCTGTTGGAGCTGGAGGCGCCCACACAGCACGCAGCCTGATCTCAGTTTACCAGTAGATGGGAGACCTGCCCATTTGGTTAAATGATTGAGCATACATGTCCTCTAAGACATGCTTGCCTCGTGCCGGAGGACAGGCTGAGAGGCCTGTTCACAGCTCCTCTCCCAGCACCCTCACTGCCTTTCATGATGATCATTTAAATGACTGTAGGGTTATTTCCTCTTTCTCTTCCCTTCTTCCCCACCAACTCTGGGAGGACAGTGACCTCATCTGCCTTGTGTACTACTGTCTCCATTTTCCAGCATCATTCCTAAAGTGAATGCATGAATGACTGGAATGCTTTTAGCAAACATCTGAGACCTTGAGTGCTCTTAGCAAACATGCAGACCTCAGTGGTACTGTGCTAGGGGCCCAGCCAGGGGCAGCTCTCTGAAAGCCGGGGCTGTATGCACATCACTGCCATGGTGTGAAGTGCAAGGGAGCCCAGTGGATGGAGGAGCTGTACCCGAGCGCTCAGGGTAGGGATGGCAGAGAGCAGGAAGCAAGGAATAGAGGAGGAGGAATAGAGGAGGTCTTGGCGAAAGGGCACAGCCACTGCAGGGGAGGGCACTTGAAGGGAACTGTGTGTGACCCCCACCCCTGCCCCATGTCCGAGTTTGGACCCCAGGAGGTATGGGGTGAAGCTGGATGGATGTGCCAGGCCTAGATTTCTAGGGCATCGCATGACAGGCCCAGGATCTTGATTTGACCTTAGGAACTGTGGCAGCCAGGGAAAGCTTTAACACCGGGGCCGTCGAGTACTCGGATTCGTATGCACCACCCTCAGAGGGCCAGTGGATTGGAGAGTAGGGCGAGCAGTGGGGAGATCTCTTCAGGACATACTTGCGATCATTTGGTTAGAGATGACCTGGATCCAGTCACCTTTGGGGTGGAGAGGAGAGGACCCTCCGTGAGGTGTTGAAAAGGGGCCATCCTCTGGACTGCGTGGCGTTTTGGATGTGGATTGGGAGGAGGATCAGGGTAAGAAAAGCCCTTCTCCCTCTTCTCTAAGGACAGGCCCAGCTAGTGGACTGGGCATGTTCTGAGGGCCTGTGATTGCAGCCTGACTATCTGCTGAACTCCTGTGAGCTGCCATTGCCCCTCACGGGGAAAGGGTCACGAGGTAGAGATGCTGCTTCCATCAGGCGACCTAGGTGTCAGGCTTTACGTCTTTATTCCAGGGGAAGGTGACATCGTTTGCTTTTTTTCCACGAAGACTTCAGCAAATTTATCAGCCCCGGTCTCAAGTGTATGAAAATGCAATTATTAAACAAGCATATTGGACGTAGCCAAGAAATCCCATTTTCTTTTATACCACGTGGCATAAAGGCAGGGCACTTAAGAGCACTCATTGTCAGAGTAACGTTTAAATGTAAGTGGCCGATAAAATTGATGTCGTGGTATAAAATGTGAAAAGCGTAGCCAATCTCTTCTTAGGGGCCAGAGTGCGCCAACCAAGTGCACGAACTGGGCCCGGAGGACTCAGTGGCCGCGAGGAGTGGCCTTTCTTGTAGGGGCCGGAGAGTGTGGGGAAGAGGGGTGCACTGCCCCCATGATCCTGACGGCTGTGCCTCTTGCCTCCACAGTGTGTTTACTGACTCACCTCCAGGGCCGCTGCCATGTCGAGCCGGGGTGGGAAGAAGAAATCTACCAAGACCTCCCGGTCCGCCAAGGCGGGAGTCATCTTCCCTGTGGGGCGGATGCTGCGGTACATCAAGAAAGGCCACCCCAAGTACAGGATTGGAGTGGGGGCACCCGTGTACATGGCTGCCGTCCTGGAGTATCTGACAGGTGAGTGTGCCCGGGTCCACCTAGGAAGGGCTCCGCTGTGCTCACAGAGTGGCTGTTCTGACACTTGCCCAGGACCTGTTATTTTGGAACTTTTCAAACCCCCGGAAGACTCGTAAGAGTAGTAACAATGAACATTTTCACCTAGGTGTCCCGGTTGTTAACATTTTGTCCCCTTTCCCTTTTCTCCCCCCCACCTTGTGTGTGTACGTGAACTTGCATGTGTGCACATGTTTGTACCTTGATTTTTGGCTGTTACACAGTCCATGTGGAAATTTCCTTAATTGTCCCCAAAACGTCCTCTGTAATTTTGTCTGGTTGTCTTTCCTGACCCAGGATCCATTTCAAGATCACACATTTCCTTTGGTTGTTGGGTTTCTTTCGTCCTATTGAAGCTGAAACCGTTCCCCAGTTTTCGTGATATGGACATTTTTGAAGAGTGCAGGCCAGCTGTGTTGCAGAATGTCCTTCAGCCTGGGCTGGTCTCAGGCTTGGATTCGAGTTAAACATTTTGGTAGGGGGATTGCCTAAGTGACATTGAGGCCTTGCCTGGTATCACGCCGGGAGGCACCTCATGTGGATTCATCCTGCCATTGGTGATTCCGTTTGGTCATTTGGTTAAGGTGGTGTCTAATGGACTTCTGTACCTCCTGAGTCACAGTCTTCACCCGATGGCTTTGGCATCACTTGATGACCTTCCCTGAATCCGTTATAACTGTAGTGGTTATAAAAGAGTGATTTTTCTATTTCTGTCATTTCTGTTACATTTATCAGTTGGCACTCTTCAGTAATGAACTGAACTTTCCTTCTGCCCTTCCTTTCTATTTCTTGTACTCTCAGTGTTTCTTCATGGACTTCGTTGGTTTAGTGGGTAATACACTATCCTTTCATTGCTCTGTATGGTGCTCACCTTGTCCCACATTTGACCTTCAAGCTGGTTCTGCTGTGCTTTGCAGCGGCCTCTTCCATTCTTACACATCTTCTTGCCTTTTCACACAATGCGATGTTCTAGACTCACCCTGAATTTTCCCAGCACCGGTCTTGGAATCAGCTCTCTCTCTGGCGGTGGGGGGCAGGGTGCGGGGAGGGAGAGAAGGGGTGGTCCTTTTCCCAGAAATAATCTTACTGGTCTTACTGGTGGCTCCATTGCAATTGTGGGAAGCCGGCTGGGCAGGGATGTCACCCCCATTTTTAGTGATGACAAAACCAGCCTTAAAGCATAAGAGAACTTGCATAGGGTCGCACATAGCCAGTGAGGAGTTGGGACGGGACGCAGATCCTGCTGGCCTGTTGTAATGCTTTTACCACTTACTGTTCCATACATAGTCAGGGTAGCTGGCAGGATTCTTGCAGCCTTGATTCTTGCAGCCAGCCCTCCTCCAGCCAGACGAGGAGACTCAGCAAGACAAGGTTTCCTCTTCCAAAGTGGTAAGAGGAAGCAGAAGAGCTGGGTTACCTCTTGCTCTCCCTGGTCTCTCATTAAGGCAAGAGTGAGGGTTCTTCCATAAAGAACATGGTCCTGAGGGATATGGTGTCTTTGTTCTTTTGAGAGCATCTAGGCAGGAAAAGACATGGGTGTATTACAGTTGGGAGGCATCTGTACTTCTGGGACATTTAACCCTTGGCTCCTCAGAGACTCTGAGGAGTGGCATGCCTGGCAGCATGCGCTAGTCGTGATTCTTCTCTTCTGTAGATGAGGAAACAGAGGACTGGAGCTCGTGACGCAGGCAGGAAAACAATGTATAACGTTGGCAGTCAGGGGCGAAGTTACTAGACAGGAAGCAGAGGACATTTCTAATTCTGGCTTGGCGGTTGTATATGCTCTGTGACCTAGAGTGATTCACTTAACCTGTGTGGACCCCAGTTCCCCTACAACTCAAAATGTTGATAACAGCCCATGTCCCACCAGCTCCAGGCTGCTGTGATAGCCGCAGGTCTTTGTTTGAGCAGAACGGGAAAGCTCATGTGCTGGGCATACCCAGCTAGGCCACGGTTCCTGGTGCCCAGATGCCATGATGTCCCTGTCACGGGGATGTCCACAGACACTACCGGTAGGTCAAGTACAACATCAGTTTCGTGTCTTCCATCAGGCTTCTACCATTTAGTTTGCTGGGGGGGAGACCATTGCTCTGGCATATCTGAGGCAGTTACTATGTGTGCCACGCAGAAAATCTAGTCGTCTTTGGTTGCCTGGCTGGCTCTGGAACTGAGCACAGTGCTCATGAGTTTGAGGCCAGTGGGTCCATTCTCATGGGGCCAGAGACCCTGACTCTTTGCACCCACAGCATTATGCCTTTCCTGCCCCCGCTCTCGTGGGTGTGTGGGAGTGGTCACAGAGGGGTGTGGGAATGGTCAGGACAGCCCATCACTAGGGCTAGAAAGTAGCTCAAGGCAAATCTTTACTCAGGCAGCAGCCTTGTTAACCCCTGTGTATTAAACATCATACATATTTTTAAGTTTTACCAAGTCCTCCCAGGAGAGCTATAGTTAGCTGAATCTGAGCCACTTTTTGCTGCCCTCACATACTGCTGAGTCATTGGCTTGACCGTTGCCTTATGCCTGCCCCCAGCATGGTGCCTGGCCTACATGACAGACACCTCGGGAGACATCCTGAGCCATCAGTCACTTTTGTGGTTACTTGAGTCCTGTTCCCTGATGGGAGAGTAGCTGAGCTCTGGGGCCCTATCCAGTGAAAACACTGCTCCGTTCTGCCCCTCGGAACAGTGCTGCATGCCCACACTGACTGACCAGCCCTAAGCTCCCTGGGCTGGGATGTGGGAGCATGTGGGTATTTGGAAGTTCTGAGCATCTGCCCAGTCACAGCTTTGGTTTTGATCCATGAGTGAGAAGGGAAGGTGGGACAAGCCCGCTTTCTGTCCCGCTCTTTGATTTTATTTCCCCGAAGACACTTTCTGGTTTGTTCCACACACTTACTGAGCACCTGCTGTGTACCAGTCACCATGCTAGGCCCTGTATGAGAACACAGGAATGACTGGGGCCTGTTCTGTGGGGCTCATGGTCTAGTCTGGGAGAAAGAACCAACCACACCAGATGGTTACTGCCTGTGATAGATGCCACAGAGAGCGTAAATAGGCCAAAGCGGGGCCGGGCTAACTGGGGGCCTGGAGATGAACTGGCTCGGAAGGCTTCTCTGAGGAGATCTCAGCTGAGACCTGGAGAAAGCTGTGCAGCCAGCCAGCCCTGTGAGAGCTGGGAGAGGCGCAGTGCCACTCACTCAACTGCACTCCGTGTGCCTGCCGGGTGCCAGGCCCATCCCAGAGCCTGGGGAAGACAGGGAAAGAGCGAGAAGACCGAGCAGCAGCCGTTGAACAGCTCAGGGCCTAGACAAGGATGCGGCGCAGACATCATGCTCTAACACCAGGCATGTGAAGCGAGCACCACTCACTCAGCAGGTCCTCACCGAACCTGCATCTGGCCCAGGGATCGAATCCAGAGCAAGACCTTTCCTTCCCCCTCAGAGCTGCCTGTCCGAGTCCGGCTCAGGCAAGCAAAAGGCGGTGATGCTGCAGAACTGTACGTGCTGCTGGTAGGTGTCAGGCCAGAGGATGCTTGTTAACCCGGTAACCAAAGCTTCCCTGCCTGTCCAGTCGTCACCTGAAGAGGCTTGTGGAAGGATTCTGGTCTCTGCACAACCCAGACTCTTACAGGTGGTACACACAGTTGCAGGCACGGTGATGGCAGAGTGCCCCATGGTACCTTTGCACATGGCTGGGCTAGGCCTCCTGCCTTCAGCAGGCCTCAGTGGAGAGATGAGGGGTCTGAGAGGACTGCTGAGCTCCAGGGCCCCGGTGGGACTAGGTGGCTGTGGAGCAGGGAGCTGACGTCTCCTTGGTGGCCGGCCCTGGGGACCGTGTGGGACGCCACAGTGTTCAGTAGACATCAGGAAGAGGCAATGGAGCTGGGCGGATAAGATGTGGACCCAGGTGCCAGAGCCGCCCTTTCATTACTGTGGCCTCAGATAAGTCGCTCACATTTCTGAGCTGTGGTTTGGTTATCTGTACAATGGGGTTGTGGGGAGTGTCTCCCAGAGTTCTAGAAGCTGCAGTGAGAGGATGCAGGGGAAGTGCTCTTCCCACGCCCTCACGGTGTAAGTGCCCAAATCTCACGTTAGCATTTGAGAGAGGAGGAAGTCCCTGGTACTCCTGCTCTGGCTGCTGAGGTGACTTTCCTTAGGGCTGGTGATGGGGGCTGTCACCGCCCGCCCATGCGTGTTATCCTGCAACTCGCCAGAAGCCTCCGGGCCTCACCAGATGCCCGCAGGATGCCCTGGCAGCTTCAGGCCCTACTCTCCCTGCTCTGTTTCAAGTGGCACTTGATTCCTCCTCCTGAAGCCTGTACTGGCCTCACCACCAACATGTCCTGTTACCGAACTCTTCTGTCTGATGTTGGAGGCCACTTCTGACTGAGCATCTGGCACATGCATGGAAATCTTCTTGGAAGATTTCTTAGTTAGCCAGGAGCTGAGCATGCCAGAGCTGAGGCCAGACCACCGTTAAGAGAGCCTGAACCAGGGTGCCTTGGGTTGAGCCAAGTCAAGATCTTGCAGCCCGTGAATTTGAACCCTGCGTTATGCTCTGTGCTGACAGCTCAGGGCCTGGAGCCTGCTTCAGGTTCTCTGTCTCCCTCTGTCTCTGCCCCTCCTCTGCTTATTCTCTCTCTCTCTCTCTCTCTCTCTCTCTCTCTCTCTCTCTCTCTCTCTCCCAAAAATGAATACATGTTTAAAAAAAAAAAGTGTCTGAACCACCAGCAGCCCTTCAGACAGGGGACCATCAGAGCCCAGTGACACCCCACCACCACCCTCCCGCCCCCGCCATGCAGAGCGTGTTTTCAGTGGTGAGGGACCACATAGGTTCTCCTTCGTACAGTCTTCTCCCGGCTGGGGTAGATGTGGGAGGAGGTTGTAGCTTTGCATCTTGCTCTGAAAAGTGAAGCAGGCCTCTCTTTGTCCTCTTGGGTCCAGAGCCCAATCATCTGCTGCACTTAAAAGGAAAAAGGCAACACTTGGAACCAGCTTGGTCGTGGCAACCAGATAGCTCCTTCCCCAGATCCAGCTTCCCTGCCGGACTCTTTCTGGAGTTCTCCCCAAGCAGTGTGACACTGTCCACTTGTCTTCTCAGTGTGGAGGACTCTCTGGGCCTCCCTCCATTCTCCACCAGGGGAGTATAGCAGCCTGTATTGCTCTTGGGGCTCTGTGAGGATTGACACTGCATCTAAAGTGTTTAGCCAGCTTTCTTAGTAACCTCTCAATACATGGTAGATGGAAGTAAGTGTTACTGCATGGAAACTGAGGCAGTCAGGGCAGCCCCAGTCCATTCATTGTCTTTGCCACCATGGTACTATGGTACTTCTCCCTTAAATGATATGTAAGGGAAGAGGGAACCTGACTTTAATCAGTTCAGAAGCTTCTGGAATCTCTCCTCTGTGCCCAGCATAGCACTACTGGAAGGTATAGGAGATGTGAAATGAGAACTATATGGCGTGGCTTTTGTCCCAGTGACCTTTCCATTGATGATGGGGATCCCCAAGCCCAGAGACCAATAAGGGAATAGGGCAAACAGGGTGGGGGGGGGATAAGTTAAAGGTGCTTGAGTCCCACAGTTGGGGGTGGAGGGTGGTGGGAAATGAACAGTGTGTGGTAGAGCAAAGAGCAAGCACCCTTATGATTTCATGGTCTTGAGTCATGGGTCAAGGTCCTGTGGGTCAGTATTGCTCAAACAGTGCTCAGCAGAACCTACGTATCTGGTGAAATTCGAGAGGTATTCCACCAAAAAAACACGTCCCTATGACTGAGGTCAGAAGATGGCTAGATTCACATCCCCTCTTTTGAGGTGGATTTTTGAATAACCTCGACAATTTTCTCAGTAAAGGAATTTGTTTTAGTTTGGGAACCAGCAAGAAATAGCTTTCTTTATGGCAAGACTCTTTAGAGCCTTTAACATGTTGGTGTCACTGTGAATCCCCATGGGAAGGAGCTGTGCTATGTAGTGGTTCCCAAACACCTTGCACAGTACAGTGTAGGGAACGCTGGTGTGGCTTTAGCCCATGACAGATGGCACTATAGGGAAGGCTCAGTGAGGAAACAAAATCGAAAGCTGTCATGAAGAACCAGCTTTGGTTTGTTGTGGCATTGAGGCAGGAAGCTTGGCTGACAGATAAGGAGACCTTGGGTCTTCCTCTTCCATGCAGGGCCCAACCCATAGAAGGTGCCTGAACATTTGCTAGGTGAGGTGGTATCTTGGGAAGCCCTTAGCACTTACTTTGCTAAGCTGAGTTGCTCAGATATTGACTCGGAGATGGCCTATCATATCCCAGGCTCTGTGCCAGACACTGAGGTCCAAGACAAAAGTCTCTGCCCAAGGAACTTACTTCCTGGAAGGGAAGTGCCTTTGGAGCCATTTTATCCAACCCTTGAGCAAAGAACAGGCCTGGTTCCTGATCATCAAATCCAAAAAGATGTGCGATGACATTCCTTTTTTGGGGGGTGGGGGGCAGAAACCCTGTCACATGGACTGAGCACAAACCTTACTCTACTAACTTCCCTCCTAGTACTTAAGCTTATTTGCAGAAATTCAGTGCACTCCCAGAGGGTTTCTCTGAGAAAGATGTCAAGCCCTGGCAGCCAGCTCTCAAGACTGAATGCTGACACCTTGTGATAGGTATAGACTCTCCCAAAGTGGCTATGGGAGCAGCCTGCTGGTATGGGTCCCTAAATTGTGGTCCATTTAAAAACCCAGCACCAGGGGCGCCTGGGTGGCTCAGTCGGGTTAAGCGTCCGACTTCGGCTCAGGTCATGATCTCACGGTCCGGGAGTTCGAG
This sequence comes from Herpailurus yagouaroundi, assembly GCF_014898765.1. Taxonomy (NCBI): domain Eukaryota; kingdom Metazoa; phylum Chordata; class Mammalia; order Carnivora; family Felidae; genus Herpailurus; species Herpailurus yagouaroundi. The sequence continues at coordinate 22,355,041 of NW_024412423.1, read as the reverse complement.
CCCTGCGTCAGGCTCTGTGCTGACAGCCCAGAGGCTGGAGCCTGCTTCAGATTCTGTGTCTCCCTCTCTCTGACCCTCCCCCATTCATGCTCTGTCTCTCTCTGTCTCAAAAATAAATAAACATTAAAAAAAATTTTTTTTTAATAAAATAAAAAGATAAATAAAAACCCAGCACCATAGGACTGCATTTCCACCTCTCACAACGTAAGGCTATAGCTAGAATTTTTTTTTTCCTGTCTTCTTTGGATCTAAACTACAAAATGATGACCTCTGGAGTTTTATATTTCTAAACCCCACTCCTGCCATTTTCCCAAGCCCTGACCCTCTCGGTGCCCATGTTTCAGCCTTGGTCTTCCCTCTCCCGTATCTTGTTGGGGACCAGAGCCTCCCTGTCTTCTAATCAGTACCTGGAATCTTCTCCCCATAGATGCTCCAGTCAGAAGCTGCCGTGGTGAAGTTTACAGGGCCAGCTCCTGACCTGGGGAACAAGCAGGGTCCCCTGGGTGACCTTATGGCCACTTTGCAGACTAGATGAGTCTCAGCCCTTGTGCCTAAACACATCCTACAATAAAACCCTAAGGGAAAGGGGTGACTCTTGCGAATATACCTTGCTGTCTGGTTTGGCTGACGAAATGATCATCCTTATCCCAAGTTTCAGCTTGCTTCATTTCTGATCTGTAACTGGGTCAGATGCTGCGTATCTCTCCTGTGTTAGGGGCTCGGTTGCACTCCGTCCCCGCCCTGTCTCCTCTCAGTGCAGGAGGGGGAACCTTCCCTTTCAGCAGCCCGTCCTGTTACACGGATACTCGGTTCAGCAAACACCTATCGGACTTGGTGCTTCTGGCCTAGGAAAGAAAGGATCTGACAAGCTTGGCAGATTGAGGTAGGCAGAGGCTGCCCTTGGCTCCATCACTTACCTGGCCTCTTTACCACTTTCCTATCCAGGACACCCGAGTGTGTCCTGTTACTCCTGCAGCTAAAAATAGGGCAGGAACAAGAGGACAGTCAGGCTGGCTCCTTGATGCTCTGAGGCCCCCCCAAATTCCTCCTGAGTCTCTTGCTTGTCTGCCTGATGACTCCTACCTTAGACTAACACTTCAGGCCAGGACCCAGCTAAGTCTTGCTGGCACCTTCTTGGGCATTCATGCTGCCCTCAGGCTCTCACCACCCCACAGTGCTCATTCTTCTGCAAAGCCCTTTGCCAGTTTTATTCTCCTGAACACACACACACACACACGAAAGGGAAGAGATTTAATGAGCCAGAGGGCTGCAACTAGAATGAAGCTGGAAACACTGGAGTTGAGACTAGTGTACTGGACACCCATTGTGTGCAGACCATAGTTAAATTCATATTCCCATTTTGGGTGATATGAGCAGTTTGTGTTTAAAAATGTAAGAATATAGGGGCACCTGGGTGGCCCAGTCAGTTAAGCATCCGACTTCCATTGAGGTCATGATCTCGCGGTTTGTGGGTTCAAGCCCCGCGTCGGGCTCTGTGCTGACAGCTCGGAGCCTGGAGCCTACTTTGGATTCTGTGTCTCCCTTTCTCTCTGCCCCTCCCCCAATTGCACTCTGTCTCTCTCTTTCTCAAAAATAAATAAACATTACAAAACACATATTTTTTAAATGTAAGAAGCTAAAGCTCATCCATAATGCCATTGCCCAGAGATAGCTGCTGGGCCTGACTGCCTCTTGTGTGTATGCACACACGCATGAAAGGAAGTTAGATTTTAGCTTCAATATTTGTTTTTATTAATATCTGCGATTAACGATCTCCACTGATAGCCCATCACAGAAAATCATCATTATACATAATCTTGCAGAGCCAATCATGTGTTAATTTAGGAGGTGCTCCCACCTATGCTGCACTGTTAGTTCTCCCTCAGCCTCCCTGGGGGAGTAGATGATTCCATGGTGGGTAGACATCCGAGGAGTGCTTGGGAAAGCAGTTTATCACAAGGTGCCTTTGACATTTTCTTCGTCGTGTGCTGTCGGCCTGCCCGCCTGTTAGCAGATCCAGGGTGGGCAGGCCTCGGGGCTTGAGGAGAGAGCCTGGAAACCGCCACAGGTGCGATGCCTGGAGCTTCGCTACCCCAGGCAAGATGTGGAGGTAGAAGCCCGGCTTGACAGCACCCTTCTCCCACAAGCACGTGAATCTGCCATGGAGCTCAAACACTGAGTTTCTATCTAGTCCACCACCCAGTCCTTCCAAAGGGTCCATAAGGTGGTCCATGAGAGTGTAAGTGTGACTGGGGTCCACTTCATGAAACAATGGCCCTGCTACCCCTCCCTTCTCGGGGCCGGGGGCTGGACTGTGTCACTGGGATCAGAAAGGAACGGCCTCATTGCTTTCTTTTCTCCCAGGGTGTGGCTGGTCTTCTTACTCTCTTAGCAGTGTCTTTCACAGAGCTGAAGTGTGTGGTTTTAATGAAGTCTGGCATCTTAATTCTTTTTTCATCTATTATGCCTTTGGTGTTGTCTCTAAAACGTCCTCGCCAACCCAAGGTCATGCAGATTTTCTCCTATGTTATCTTCCAGGAGTTTTATAGTGTTTTATGTTTAGGGCTGTGATCCATTTTGAGTTAATTTTTGCAAGGGGTATAAGGTCTGTGTCTAGATTCACTTCTTGGGATGTGGATTTACAGCGCTAGCGCCATTTGTTGACAACCTCTCTGTTTTCTCCAAGATAAGCTGCATTGCCTGGGAATGCTCGGTGGTCAAGGACTCTCACTGTTGCTTCATGATTTCCCTGGGAACGGTGACATGCCACTTTCATTTCTGCCATTGGGGTCTGCACATGCATCGACAAGTTCCCTCTCAAGGGCTGGGTTTTCGCTGGGGCCAGTGGAAAAGCACACAGCAAGACAAAACCTGTTTTTGGATTCAGGCAAGGAAAAAGGTGTGCCCAACACTAAGTGTGCCTCTTTCCTCTCAGACCTGCCATCTGGGATCACTTAATTGTGACTGAGGTACATCCCTTAGGATTTCATTTCATGAGGTCTTTTAGTGATAAGCTTTCTCAGGCTGTTTTTGAACACGCTTCTGTCACATCCATAAAGTTACTTCTTTAGTGTCTCTATTCTGGGATCTTTCTCCTTATAAAACACAAATCAAATATATGTTAGTGTTTCATTCTTCCATATCTGTTCATCTCATTCTTATTTTTCATTTCTGTCTTTCAGGTCTTATTTGTGGATAATTATTTCTGATCTATCTTCTGGAACTGTCTCCCAGTTTAATAATTCTCTCTTCAGCTGTGTCTTATCTGCTGTTTAATTCGGTCACTGAATTTTCAATATCAGCTTTGAAACTTTTACTTCTAGAAGTCCTGTCTGGTTTCCTTTTGAATCGGCTTGGTTGTTCTTTATAATTTCTTATTTTCTCTTCATTTCCAAAGTTTTCTCTAAAAATTATTTCTCTAACTAAAGTTATTGTGTATTTATTTGAATAGCTCATTTTTTTCAATTTCATCAAGGAAAATGACAAATATGACTGTATATATCTAAAACATATAATGTGATGATTTGATATCCATACATATTGTGGAATGATTGTCAAGTTTATCTGAATTATCCTAATAATGGAAGTCTTCATAAATCTATTTCTGCCAGATTTTGTTGTTCATAAAGTCTGCCTCTCTTCAAGGTTACAAAGGAATTCCCCCTGTGCTTTTGCTTGGTATTTTTATGTTTTAATTTTTTACATTTTTACTTTGATCCATTTATCCTGATACATAGTGTGAGATAAGGATTGACTTAATTTTATTTCAGATGGTTACCCAGTTTTCTCAACACAATTAATTGAGTATCTCCTCTTTTCCCTGGTAATCTGAGATGCTACCTTTACCATACGTGAAATTTCTAGATATATTTAGGGTTATTTCTGGGCTTTATTTTCTGTTTCATTGGTTTGTCTAGTTACATACTTTATGTTTCTCATATCTGGTAGGTCTTTTATTGTCTTTGATTGTTTTCTTTACTAAGTGATGTGTACCAATGGTTAAAATTTCCATGTTCCCCTGGACGTACAGTGAGACATTCATTTCCCTTCGTGCTCTTTTTCCTACCCAGTTCTCCCAGGAGACAGTATTATTAGTTATATGTAAGTTATCTATCTTTCTAAAGATATTTTTCTTCTCCGTTTTCATTTCAAAATCTAAAATATGAAATGCCAAGAAATAATGAATCAGGATAATGGGTACATGTGATGTGCACAGACTGACACTGATATTTGAGCCAGAATCTTGGCTGGGAGAATCTGAGGGTTGTTGATCTCCCCAGTACCCCCCAGGCCCCTGAGCCAACCCTGAGACCTCACTTGAGACTGTGAGGTGAGACCTGCCTGGATCTTGGACCATCAGGGGGCTGGGATGACTTTCCTCTTGGATGACTGCTTTATAGTTCAGTTCATACTGCCTGCCATGGATCCTGAGTGTTGGCTCTAATACATGAAACCAGGCCAGTGCTTTGGAGAATGTCCCTGTACTTCCATCCTTAATCACGGTCTCAGTGGTGCAAGTGCTTAGTGTACTTGTTTAGTGATCCATCCTTAATGACCTATTGGTGAAGGAGTTACCAAGCTCTAACCAGGTGCAAGGTGCCGGGCTGGGTGCTGAAAGTTGAAAGAATCCGTGTTCATTTCAGAAGATTTGTACTGAGTGTCTGTGATGGGTCAGACATATCGGAGGTCGTATTTGTGACCCCGGGGGCTGGAACTGTGCCTTCCCCACCCCTCCCCCATCACTGTATGCTCAGCTACCAGCATGAGGGCTTACATTCTGCAGCCGCTTAGTAAATAGTTTTTTACTGAAGGTAGGAAGACCAGCTACAGGGATGAATTTCAGGAGGAGGGAATGTCGGTAAGGTCACAGGCTGCCAGGAAATTGATGAGATGGGAGCTGAACTAGACCCCTGGATTTTTAAATGTGGCATAATTAGGGTTATGCTAATGACACCAGGCATCGGGGGCCAGACCGACCTGAGCAACAGCAAGTGTCAGGCAGCTGTTGGTGGCAAATGGGAAGGCGTGGGAAGTTTATCAAGAGCTGATCTCTCACTTCTGACACAAAAGCCACTGAGGATGTCTGTACCTTGAAAAGCAGAGGAAGCGAGGAGCCACTCCACTGACTTAAATAGCAGCATCCCAGGAGCCATGCTAGAAGTACCCCAGGGTCTCTCTGTGGATGACCACCAAGAATGGCTTTAAAGAACTACTTAGTAAAAGGAGAAGGAAGTGATAAGAATTCTACAAATATCTTCTCTCTTGATATCTTCCCGTTAAAATATCAGCAACTAATAAAACATATTTATAGTCCTCTTGCTTTCTTTCCCTGCCTGAGGGCCTCTATGTCTAGTCAACCTAGAATAAAATATCGTGAAAGTGAAAAGCCACTCCTCAGAGCTATAAATACGTTGTAGCAAGAAGACAGACCCAAAGGGTATTCAGGACAGTGCGCCTCACTCCATCTCCCTGTCTCTCCCGTCCCCCCTACCCCACCCCCCAGCCGCCTCCAGTTCCAGCTGCCAAGAGGATAACAGGGACTCTCCTTGCATTTGCCAGGCTGCTCAGCCTGCCTGCAGCTCTGACCCTGGCTCCCACCTTCCTTTCCTTTATGTCTTCCCTCCTTCATTTTATGTCCCACCTTCCTTTTTAGGCAAGTGCCTTCTGTGTGGTGGCCAGAAGAGCATGTTGCCTGGTACTTCAGAGGCCTGTGACGGCGCCTGATGCTGAGGTGTCGTCTCACGGGATTACTGTCATGCCCGCGTACACAGGGAGACATTTGTAGAGTGGCCTTTACAGAAGACATTTATGAATGTCGTCCTCATTACAAGGAGGCTCTTGCTCTGCCAGAGCCCACATTTCTTGCCTGCAGGACTGTGGGAGCCATGTGGGAATCCAGAGCCTCTGTAAAAGGCTAATCGTAGGCTTCCCTTGCCATGTCTGTCCTGACGGATGCTCCTTGTGGTAACTGGTAACTAAGGTAGTCTTTGGTTAACATTTATCTGCTGCTTCTGTAAATCTGGCTGTTGGTTGCTGAAAGTCAGTATCAGAAAATGAGGGCTTTTACCTGGAGGAGCATTGGTTTCCTTGCCCTCCGGCCTCCTCCCCAGGCCCTGGCAGGTCCCCATTCCAGATTGAGAGTGGCTTGTGGTAATGCTAGCTTTGGGGGCATGGAGGCCGGTGCTTTCAGTGCTAGGCAAAGGCAGAGCGATTAAGGAATGAAACATCTGCCTTATAGTGAGCACTTGCTATGTGCCAGGCACTGGCTGAGTGCTTCACATTTGGTAGTTCACAGGATCCTCACACTTCCTATTCTGCTTAGAAGGAAATTGGGGCTTAGAGTGTAAGTAACCTCTGCGAGGCCACTCAGCATAGTGACCCGTCTCTAGAAGAGCATCTCCTGTAGGCTCTCTTCAGGAGCTCAGACCTTAGCAGTTACCAGGACAGCATGGGGGTCTCAGGGTCCCTCAGTATACTGCACATCTCCGTTGTCTCCAGTGGACGTCACAGGAGGATGGTATGCACCCAGTCCTCTAAGGCTGGCTTGGTCCTGGGTGGAGCCACAGCCTGGTGAAGGAGGCAGACAAGGCCTCCCAAGAGGGGCAGGCCCTGAGCAGTTGCAGGGTCCTGTGGCCTGGCATGGGCAGAGGGGACAGGGGTCCTGCAGGGGTGAGGAGTCACCGACAGGAAGGAGATGGGTTTGAACACAAGAAGGGCCGTGGCCGTTGGCATGACCTGTGCTGGGCTATAGAGAAGGGGCGGTCAGGTCACTGTCGAGGTGCTGGCTGTAGCAGCTGCAGGACAAGTGGGGTGCTGGGGGAAAGAGGAGCGAAAAGAGCCCTAGGAGAGAGGAAGTCAGTGCCCTCATACTGCTCTAAAGAGAGTCGGTGATGCAAAGAACCTAAAAAGTCCAATGCTCATAACTTGTGAGAAGCAGGATTGAGCAGGCTGTGACAGCTGTCAGGGCCTGGGGGGGCGCCTGTGACCCAGAGTTGCGAAAGCTGGGGGTGCGGTGGGGAGGGGGGCGGTGCACATACCATAGTTACCTCTGTTAATTCACGCTGCGTTTTCATTTCACTTCTGACATTTTGAAAAGACAAACTGTGCATAAGGGAAACAGCACCAAAGAGGGTAGAGCAAAATGCTCTCCCCCAATGGCGTTCCACTCAGAGTACGCATGTCTGCGTCACAGGTCCGTGAACGCGCATGCGCGCCCAAGTGCGGAGGACAGGCACCGCCTCCGCCCCCGCAGGAGGGCAGCCCGCCCCACGAGCACTTCTTGTTCTCCTCCTTAAACGTCCCTCTGTCAGGGAAGTGTCACCACGTCAGGGCTGTTGCAGTGAGTTTCCTCTTTACGTTACCCCCTTCAGATCTTTTCATTTCAGCAGACATCTGATTGTTCGCCCCTTCCCGAGATGAATTAAGAACAAATGGCTGTGATTTTCCGTATCAAAACAAACACACATATTAACCGCTTCCTTGAAGATTAACTTGGCGTCCTTGAAAGGGAGTGAGTGGGAGGGCAGAGGGCCTGGCCCAGCTGTCAGCCAGGGGTGGGGAGAGTTAGAGCAGGCTTTCCTGGGCCCGCCCCCGCACCTCATCCTTCCACCTACCTTCCTGGGCCTTGACTTGTGCTGTCTCAGCAAACGGTTTTGGTTCTGCCCCTGCTGTGGCGCACTCTGTGGGGGTCAGACAACAGCCTCAGACCCCATCCCCAGGCAGAGACTGCCTGTGGGGCCGCCCTGGGTGCTGCATTCTATCAAGGTAAGTCTGGCAGCCACAAGGTTAATCAGGTTCAAGTGCGTTTTTCAAACATATGTAAACTGTTAAGTGTAACAGCAAAGAGTAAACTATCGGGCAAGGAAACACCAGGTTTTCTATATTGCTTTTCTCCTCCTTCTTCTCCTTCCAACTCTCATGCACGTGCATCTATCCGTTTAGCTAGGCCGTTAGTGTGGTAGGAGGAAACTGAGGAATAGGAAGTTTAGTTTTCTTCTCCTGGAAATCCAGCCTGCTACACTTTTTAAAAAATGAAGTGTGTGGTTGTAGCCCCAATAACTGTAGTTTACATTTATGTAACCATGCTCCAACCATGGAAGTTGGTAACTCGTTAATCCTCACCAGCCCTGGAGTGACCTAATTTTTATCCCCTTTCTATAGAGAGGGAAAGCCTGCCTTGGGTGTGCGTTGGCCATTCACAGCAAGGTGCAGGAGCTGGGATTCATACCCAGGCTGTCTGACAGCAGACCCTAGTTCTAGCACGCTGCCCTTTGTGGCTCTTGCACTCCGTTCAAGACAGACCGAGGAGGTAAGCTTATACAGAAGTGCTGGAGACTTGGGGGAAGATCCAGGAAGATGTTCCAGAAAGGGAAGGTACTCAGGCACTGGGCTGGGTTGCAGGGTTAGAGGAAGGTCATGTTTGTCAAGAATGAGATCTCCTTTTTGTTAATCTGTATCATGTAGAATGACCTACTTTTTACTTGGAAGTCTAAGAACCAGCTTACTTTAGAAACTCCCAAATTAAGCTGTATTTCTGTCTTACTGGGAGACGTGGGGAAGGTGGGAGACTAGACCAGATGCTCATGGGTTTTTAGGAGGGGTCTGTAACGTGGGCTTAACAGCAAGGGACAGTATGTGTCAGACTTGGAACATCTGCAGAAAAGCAGCAGAATGGCTCATTGTTACAAAATACCTTGCATCTTGCACAGAAAATGCTACCTTCTGTTACTGCTGTCGGTTTTATTTTCTCTGTGGAATCCCCAGTTCCTTTGAGGCCCCGGGACAGGCAGACTGGAGAGCTTTGCTGTGGCCTGTGAGGCCCTGGAGCTCTGGGTTGACAGCTTAGCAGGCTTCAGACTCTGCCGCTCATCTCCTGAAAAGGTGAGGTGCGGGCCGGTGGATTCTGGGCCCCCAGGGGAATTGGAGGAACTCGTGGTGCAGTCGGGATGCAGGAAACTCTTAGCATTTCCTCTCCAATTGGAGTTGATTGGGTTAAAGCTTTCCAGAATGGTGTAAAACAGTTCTGAACTCCGTGAACTGCTGAGGGAGGCCCGATGAATTGAAAGAAATACAATAAACAGATTGCTCGTCATGTTGTTGGCCTTGTAGCAAATATCTGTTTTCTCCTTGGGATTACGTGAGCATTTGCTTTCCTTTGATTTCTGGTTGTTATTTTCAATATTTCTTTTGTTAACGGAGATGCTTCAAACAGCTCTGGAGAAGCCCCTGAGTCTTCGCAAGGTTTGTGTTTAGAGTTTGGCTCAGCCTCCACACGTCACCTGTTAGCTGTTAGGAGTCTAATTCTGCAAGCCATGACTTCATCTCCCTAAAGGAAGATAGACGGAATGCTTCAATACAACAGATAGGGTTCAGTTCAAGATGTGTGTGTGTGGGGGGGGGGGGTAGTGGGGGGCAGGGTGGGGAAAGACTAAGCCTTTGGTCTCTGGGTGAACTTGGAAAGTAGACCTGTCAGAGGTATTCACGTTCAGACAGCTGGTGTATAGCTGAAAAGGCTGCCAAATAATGCCATTATTCACGGCTGTGGGAATTTTGTCAAGTGGCCTTAAAGAGATCACGTTCCATGAGGCTGGGGGCTGGGGGGCCCAGGGGTGTCTGCAGTGCTTGCTGCTATGAGTAGAGAATAAGGTCTCATTACTGGTCTGGGCCACTACAAATGATGGATTCAGTGGCTCACTACTTGCCAGAGACTGGCCCTGGCCGGGAGTGGGAGCCAGAGACGCTTGGGTGTTTTGTGAGTTAGATCTTAAAACAAACAAAAAGGTCTCAAAACAAAAAAAATAGCTCAGAAGCCGGCCACTGTTACTTGTCATTCAACATGTCCCCTTTACCCTTTACAGCATTTATCATTGGGAACCTTACCACCCTTAGAGTCCTTTCCAAGGCTGACCCCAAACCAGTTGACCCTTTGGGCCCAAACCAGTTCATTTTTGGTCATTGGTAACAAAAGTTTTCCCATCACTGGCCAGGAAGACATGGCTTGAGGGGGTGGAGAACCTGGTAAGGGGTCTGTTTTTTCTCTTCCTAACTGCTCTTGCCCAGTTTCCTCCTGTGGTTTCTTGCAGATTCCATTTGTATTGGTTACCGCCCACAGGGTTGTAGCTCCTAAAAGCAGCCTCCAAAGGAGGATCCAACCATGAAGCTCTGGACACCATAGAGAAAAGGACTTGTGTCTGTAGATCTGGTGCTTTCTGGATTGTCTTTCCCAGAATCCTTTTCTCTTAATGTAGGCAGGGAAAAAAAAAATTTTAGAGATGGACAAAACCTTCCAAAATACAAGATGAATCAAGTGTAGGAAACCGTCCCTTGCAGGAAGGCATGGTTTCCATTCAGGTTAAGACAGAGCTGAAGCTGGCCCAGGACTACCCCTCCCCCTTGTCTGTGGGGGCATGAGCCCTTCCCACTGTGTATGTGGTGGGGGCCGTGGCAGGAACCTACATAACAGCTCTGACCTTAGGCTTCCGTGACCCTGCCCTTGCTGTCATTTGCAAAGACGGGATCAATTGCTAGGAAGGAAACTGAACGAGGAAATCTCCTTTGGTGGCATGTGCCCTGCCCCAGTTCCCCAGCAGCCAGCACCCACTCCCTCTGCAGAGCAGATGGGGACTGTTGCATAGGGCCGAGCAGCTGGCATTGCAGCCCTCTCCTCTCCGCCTGCGGCGGGCAGCCGTCTCCTGGCCAGGAAAGCCCCTTGTGATTGCTATTTCTGAAACTGGCCTGAGGACTACAGGGGGGGCATTTATGGAGACTTGGCCAGGGCTGAGTTCGTGCTCTGGGCTCCTGCCTTTGTTAGCTGTCAGATTCGGCCTCCGTCTTTCTTGGCTGCTGTGAACTGCCCCGGCTCTCTGCCTGCTGCGGTGCACGGCACGGTCGGGTGTGGAACAGGCTTCTCATAAAAGGTGTGTCTCAGAGGTGCTCTGTCTTGTGTGTCCCTTGACAAAGGAGTTGCTATGGTAACTACCCTCTGGAAAACATGCAGGAGTCAACTGAACGTATGGCTCTTGCTCAACTAGCTGGAGTGTGAATATGTGCCCCTCTTTGTTCTCCCCACCTGCCACACCTCCTCTCCCTCCCCACAGGCTGAGCTGAGGGCCTGCCTTTTGGCAGTAGAGGGCTAGAGGGCAGGAGGGCCAGTCCTCTTGGCACTCGCAGATTGAATGCTGGATGGGGTTTGCAGCCAGAAAAGAGTTGGGGATTTTCCTGCTCCTTGGTGAAGGAGGCAGAGGAGTGACAGCCTGGCTCTTTCCAAGGAGCTACACTGCTCCTCATCCCACTCAACACACCTATCCCTCAGTGTCGCTTGCATGTGGATCCGTGCTGACTTAGCAGTAAGTGAGTGCAGGCCTTGCGATGGCCCAAGCGTGGAAGCTCAGGCCATTAGAAACTTTAGCCACAAAGCAAGAGCGCAGCGGGCGGGGGCACAAACGCTGCTGGAAGCGAGGGGGAAATTCCTAGAGAATTCATTTCCAGATTGCTGTGCCACGGGTGCTGCTCGCAGTCCTTCCTGTACTTTAAATGCTTGTACATGCTGCCTGTCTCCCGCCCAAATTAGCGGCCCAAACCCACCTTCTGAGTCTTTGCATCTGTCATCACCATCTTCACTGCACACATAAAAAGTTAAAGCAGCGCTGCCTAACCTAAGGCCACAGCCCTTGCCCACAGTGGCCATGGTGCCTTCTCATGGGAGAGAGCCTTCCACTGACACTCTGGGGGCGGGAAGAGGAAACTGGCCACGTCCACGTGCCTGAGAAGCCATCCTTTCAATCCATTATGCCAGAGGACTTCCGGCTCCATTGTGGGTCTCTAATGCAGGCCAGGTAAAGCATTCTTAGCACCTTATTGGGAAAAGGTTGTAATCCAACAGCCTCCTTGTGTGCATTCTGGCTCTGCAGATATGGATGGCCCCATGTTTCCCTGTGGTGTCAGAAAGTGGGGGGGGGGGAGGGGTGGCAAGGAGTGGAGGGGATGGCTGAGGCCAGGAAGAATGCCAGATGGCCTTCAGTTCTGTGGTGCCACCTGCTCCTCTCTGGCCTTCTTGCCACTTGGTCTCCGGCCAGAGATGGCCACAGTTCACTGTCTTCCCTCTGCCCTCACTCCTAGAGCCTGTGCTCACACCAGGTGAGCCTCCCACTTCAGCTCCTCGCCAGCCATGGGCAGGACAGTAGTGTTACAGGTGTGCTGCCTCCTCAGTGAACACAGTAGGAAGAAGCCTGAGGTGGGCTCATTTCTGCATTCATGGCCTCTGGGGCCTGGCGCCACTGAGGCATCCCAAGCACCCTCTTCTCTTCTGCATTGGCCAAGATAGGCCCATCTGTGCTAGGCATAGAGACACTCCCCCATGATCACTTACAGGGAGGCTTCAGTGAAATGGCTGGAGGGGCTGTCTCCCCCTGCACCTGCACTCAGGATGCTGGGAAACAGTCTTGCTGAGACTAACGAGTCAGGGTGGGAAGTGGGCTGGTTCTCCTCCTGTCCCAGGCCCTCCCCGGGCCTCACTCTGGTGACTCTCAACTGTGAAATTCAACATGAGGGACACTGGCCTGGGAGCATCAGGTGGCCAGGGGCCTTGTGGTGCCTCCAGTGTTCGTGTGTGCTCACTGACGGGATTATGGAGTAAATGAAGTCCTGCCTTGGGTTCAGAGTGGAAACCTGTCCAAGGTGTGACTGGTTTTTCACTTCTACCAATATGAGAGTTTGTGTGAGTAGCCAAGCAATTTTTCAGCATTCTACACGCACCATAGTTACTGCATTCGATTCGGCACTTGGCACTTGTGGATGTGTACCATGGAATATTGTAGACTTTAAAGACAGGATTTTCATTTAGCTAGAAGGTTTGCCCTACCTACTTTGTAATGAGTCTCAGTTTTGCCTTTGCTGGAGGCATCCAGTGTTGACACCGTGACCTGGAATACTAGGAAATCTTTAGTACCAGGAAGAGGTCAGGCTTGAGCCGGTCCCAGAGGACCACGGCATGGGCAGAATTGCAGACATGGGGAGGGGGTGTAAGATACATTTTGAGACAGTCTGGGTTAAGGAAATGAGGACACAGTGATGATGTTGACAGCAAGAGCATTGTGCTGCCAGGGAGAAAAACCCTCTTGCCAAAGGGCACTGGCTGTCCCCCCGGGTTGGGTGCTGTGGCAGAGCTGTCACTCTGTCCAGTGAGAGCCTGCCCCGAAGGACCGGCCAGGGGACTTTGACTAACCACCAACCAGGGACCGAACTCCTAGCTTGCTAGCTGGTAACATTTTTTTTTTCAGTGTCAAGCATACAGAATGCTGAAGGAGGGACGCTTGTGTCACACACCTAGATTTAACAGCACGTAGCGTATCCCCATGTTAGTTTTACTCCATGGCGTCTGTGAGAATTGTTTGAGAGACTAAATTGCAGACATCAAGATAGTTCACTCCCAAGTACTTGGGCAAGTATCTCCTACGAACAGTGTTCTCTACAGGGTACTGATGCTATGGTCACACCCCAGAAAATTAATAATCGTTTAGTATCTAATATCCAGTTGACATTCAGATCTCATTTTTTCTCTAGAATGACTATTACAACTTTTTTTTTCTTGGCTTTGAGTGTGAATGTGCAGTGTTGGACATTGCTTTGGTCAATAGATTTGCTCAGCCACCTCCCCCCACCGTCCCGTGGACACATGCATGAGCCGTTGCTTATGGTGCTCGGTTGCCTCTCAGGGTCGCACTGTGGCTCTGCAGGGTCGGTCCTGGTGACGTGTGGAGTGCCGACTTCGGGCAGCCCATTCTGGGAAACAGGTTCACATGTCAGCTCCACCACTTATCACCCAGAGACCCTCAGCTCCTCCCTTCCCTCTAAGCCTCCGTGTTCGCATCTCCAAAACAAAGGAGATGGACTGGGGGCCTCCTGGCTCCGTTCGGTACCTCTGTGGCTTCGCTCAAAGTGTGGCCAGGCAGGACCCCTGCAGCTTCATACCTCAGGGCAGCTGTTTGATGAGGCTGCTGCCTGTGCCCATTCACAGCACCATGAACTGTGGGGGGGATCAGGAGGATGCCCGGGACCCCCTGATGCTCTAACATAACCAGCTGCTCTACCCCTCTGCTCCCCACAGCTGAGATTCTGGAGCTGGCTGGCAACGCAGCAAGAGACAACAAGAAGGGGCGGGTCACCCCCCGGCACATCCTGCTGGCCGTGGCCAACGACGAAGAGCTAAATCAGGTATGGGGCTCTCCTCCGCGTCCCGCACGCCAGACACTTGTGCAGGCAGTCACAGTGGCTGAGAGACGGAGGGAGGTTGGTGTTTGGCTGGCTCTCAGAGGTTTGGGCTGCATTTTGGACCGTTAGCAGCTTCTCCACCCCCATGGCAGTTCTTCCTCCAGGCTTTATTTGGGAGCAGGAGGGAATGAAACAAGGTATTTGGCTCTCCCTGGAGGAAAGATAGTGAAATTTCACCAGAGTGAGGGACCCTGAGGACTTATTCCCTGTATAGTGAGCCTGGGTCTCATCAGCATCCTTGTAGATCCCGTGGATGAAGGAGCTCTTCATCCCAACCCAAAGCAAGAATGTGAATGGGCAGGGCCGGCTTCTTGAAGGTCAGAGACAGGGTGGGCTGGCTCACCATCTGCTACTTTGATTTTCCTGCAAGCTGCTAAAAGGAGTCACCATAGCCAGTGGGGGAGTGTTACCAAACATCCATCCGGAGTTGCTAGCAAAGAAACGAGGATCCAAAGGGAAGTTGGAAGCCATCATCACACCACCCCCAGCCAAAAAGGCCAAGTCTCCATCCCAGAAGAAGCCCGTGTCTAAGAAAGCAGGAGGCAAGAAAGGGGCTCGGAAATCCAAGGTATGTGATTTGGCAGGAGTGGGCAGGTTGGGGCAGGTGCAAGCAGGTGAGGTCATGAGTGGCTCCTTTGTGCTGAGACTTCTCCAAGGACTAAGGAGGAACATATGGGAGCTGCTTGCGGAGAGGCTAGTCCAGCTCAGGTGGGCAGAATTGGGGGACCGGATCCCGGTAGGCAAGGGGGTGTGAGGAGGGTCTGGGGCAGATAGCCCCAGGCTGGAAGAGCCCATTCCTGGCCTGCCAGGGAGATGCTTCCACCTCTGGGAAGGGACCTGCGTGTGCAGGAGCTTTCCTGTGCTAGGGGTGGCTGCCGTCGGGTCCTACCCACAGGTACTGGCTGCCTCTCGGAACTGTCACTGTGTTACTGTGCCTGCGTGTCCTCCACTGTGCATCTTCCAGTAGGATGGTTCGGACAGTTGGCTCTGTAGGATGGTTGCCTTGTTAAGGAGAAAAATAGATGTGTTATTCAGGTGCCCCTACCAGACCCAGCCTACACCGAGCAGGTCCTAGGTGCTGGTCTTTTTGTGGTGAGTGAAGCCCTCTCATTAGTGTCACCTAATGTTTTCTTGGGTGGGGCAGGCCAGCTGATCCCCATGTTCGCTCCTCACTGCATGGAGCACAGCAGCCCCCCCTCGGGAGGTCTGGGCCTGCAGGTGGTTGCTCTTACCTGTCTGAGTATCAGCAGAATCAAGGGCGGGTGCAACTGGAAGCAATTGGAACACGTGCTCCGTGTTCCTCCCTCACCCGTCCCCGCCTTTGAGCTGTTGTCAGAACCTCCGGGGCCAACAAATGAGGGACAGTGCAGTGAAAGCTCATCATCAGTAAAATGGAATGTAAGCTGCCCTGCCCTGGGCCCCCCCTCAGGTGTGATCCTTCTGGTCTCCAGCCAGACGAGGAGGAATTTATCCCTGGCAGAAGGCAACCTGGCTGTTTTGTGAGACCCTCAGTAGTAGCTGGTGGAAATGCCTTGTGGGTCAGATGCAGTGTCAGCACATTCTTCCGAGCAAAACCCAAGCCTCTTACCTGATGAGGTGGTGAGGACCCCTCCCAGGACAGACTGCAGCAGCACTGACCCGGGGCTAGGCTCGGGGCCACACTCCCGGCACATCCTCTCCTCTGAGCCAGTCCACAGAGCAGGCCCCAGGCTCCCAAGTTTGTGTCTACGCTGTTCGCTGGCCTTTGGTGGTTGAAGTTCTTGTACACCCTTCTGGGCGCGGACACATGATTTCCTGAAAACAAAATCTGAATTCCTCTTGCCACCAGGACACCACCTTGCTCTATCCCACCCCACCTGAGAATCACTCCCAGCTCTGTGAGAGAGAAACCTGTTCCTGAGGAGTGTCCTGTAGGTTCTTGCCAGGCGCTTGTGCTCCACCTAGTCCCGGGGGAGGCTCAGGACCAGGCGAGGATGTCGC
This sequence comes from Herpailurus yagouaroundi, assembly GCF_014898765.1. Taxonomy (NCBI): domain Eukaryota; kingdom Metazoa; phylum Chordata; class Mammalia; order Carnivora; family Felidae; genus Herpailurus; species Herpailurus yagouaroundi. The sequence continues at coordinate 22,338,793 of NW_024412423.1, read as the reverse complement.
AGAATGCTCTCTTACTCATGCTCACCAACTGTAAAATTAGCATATTGAACCGTTCTAGCATTTGCATTTGCTGGGAATAGTGGGGCAGGGAAGGCAGGGGAAAGGTGCATGGGCAAGCCTTTCTAAATGTTTGAGGATCAAGATGCCAGGTCCATCATCTCTTGAACATGGGCCTCAGGGAGCTGGTGCCCTTAGTGCTTGGCTGAGCCTTCTTCTGGCTGTGGCCCTAGCCATGGCCCTTGTTAATGCAGGCCCACTGCTGGTTGGCGTCTGAGCAGCCTCTCTGATTCTGTGTCTCGGGCAACCCTGGGCTGAACCCCGCTCCTGTCACCCCACTACTTCCCCTGTTAGTTCCTGCCTGATGACTTTCTGCCTTCCCACTTAAGCGAACACTAAGAATGCTGTGTCTTTCTTTTTGGACTTCAAATGAAGGGTGTGTGTGTGTGTGTGTGTGTGTGTGTGTGTGTTCAGCTCCTAGTAGCTATATTTGGAACTCAGTGTTTCTAATAACCATATGCCAATAATCACTCGAACATTCAGCTTTTCCCTTGATTACAAAAGCAGGAAGTCTGTTATGGTGGTCTGTTTTTCTTCCACACAATAAAACACATTGTCTGCTTACTGTACCAGTATTTGGCTAACATTAAACCCTGGGGGAAGCTGAAATTGGAACCGTGAACAGCTAATTTTCAAAACATTTGTTTAATGTAAATTGTGGTGTCAGCTCCCAGAAACAGCAGAAAACCTGCATCTCCAGGTTTAAGTGGAATGTTCTGAAAATAACCTTTCCAGAGACATGCAGAGAAAGCCTTCCTAACATGCTAAAGCACTTGGAGTAAAAGGGAGTTGGTATTTTTCAAGTGTCAACACGTGAATTCCAAATCATAATTTTCCCCCCAGTTCTATGTAATTGGAGGGTTTTGAGAGTCTCCAGTTGTGACAGCTGAGTCAGCTATTGTGGAACCGGTTGGAGAAGGTGCCAAAACCCACCGCAGCCAGGAGTCCGGGGCCCTGGTGGTGCCTTAGGTCTCCTCCTTCCTACTTGGGTGGCCTCAGCCAAGTCTGTGCCTCAGTTTACCCCCTCCCATGAAATGAAGGGGTGCAATCCAGCCTTATGCTTCAATGACTGTGCCTATTTGCATCATGTTTCTGACGAGGTAATAGGTGTCAGAGTTGGGGTGGTATGAAAGAGAGTGCTGTAAGAAGTCCCCCTCTCGCCACGGCCCCTCACTCCTCCCCAGAGCAGTCTCTGCAGTGAATTTTTACGGGCCTTTCAGAAAGTCTACGCATGGAAAAGCGTATAGGCCCATACAGGCTCCTCGTCATACCTGCCTTTGGATATAAATAAGTCCTGTTACCCAGTGCTTTCGCAGGGTGGGGCTTCAGGGCGCCTGCTCACTGGCTTTGTGGAGAAGGACGGGAAGGGTGTGCAGCACACGGGTTGGGTGCTGCTGTTACTGACTTGTTCTACAGCTCTGACTATACGACTGGTTCTTTCTATTTCATGATGTGGTGTGAGTGGCCTCTACAGTGTGCAGTACCGTGTTAACCACGTCTCTGTGGATGAACCTTCAGCTGTCCCGAGCGTTCCGACAGACAGTGCCACAGTGACCATGATGGTTGATGGGTGTGTGTGCCCACGCACACGTAGGATAAAGTCCCCAGTGTGAACTTGCTGAAGCAGACCGTTTTCCGATGGCTCTTGGTCACATCGAGAACATTTTGTGCCATTAAGAAATTCCAAAATCTGCCTTGTTCTTTTAACATTCAGCGCCAAAATTGTCGAAAGAAGATGCGTTCGTTCAATCAGTATTCACCCAGCCTGCACGTGCCCATTATTACTCTTGGGAGTGAGGGCACAGCAGTGAACAAAGGCCCTTGCCCTCCCCTGGTGCTCGGTGAGCTCTGCTCTGGTCTAGCAAGGAGAGGCAGAGTCATTCCAGAAGGGCTGTGGGTACAGGCGGGTGCGGTGACAAAAATACAGCAGTGACAGCACGAGCGGTGTGACTTCACACAGGTGAAGCTTCTTTGGTAAGGTGACCCTTGAACAGAGACCTGAGAGGGTAAGGTGTCTGGGCCCTCAGGTGACTGGTAGGAGAGGTGACTGGCAGACGACCAGCAAGTAAGTGTGCCTGTCCCCCTCCCAGGGAGAACGCAACAGGACTTGGCATGTGAGGTTCCAACATTTCCATAACATGCACACCTTTGGCAGTTGGAGAAGCCTAGGAATCCTTCCCAAGATAAGGTTTTCAAGGGCATAAAATGCTGAAGATTCAAAGGAAACCGTTTATGCTTAAATCTTCCAGGTTAACACCCCTTGTCAGAATGTTTACCGAGAGCCATAGGATAGTCTTTACGAGATCTCCAAGAAGATAGATAGTTGTTGCCAAAAATCTGTATAAAAAGTGCTCTCATCTAGGATTTTTCTTATTTTTTCCTTAAGTTTTTCTTCAAATTCCAGTTAGTTAACCTACAGCGTCATATTAGTTTCAGCTGCACAATACAGTGATTCAGTCTCACATAGGATTATTTAAACCTAAATCCGCACTACCACCCTAACTGAACTCCACCCCCGTGTGGAAATCACCCTCTGGATCATGAAGATAGGCTTGCTCCTCACTGCCTGGCAGAAAGCCCGAGGTGATTTTGGGAGAGCACCTGTTTCTTTTTTGAGAAATAAATATTGAAACTGAAAATTGAGTGGTGAGTGTTCGGGTTAGGGATGCCAAAGAAAGAGATTGGTTCTTTCGAGAAGCCGCCATCCTTGCAATTAAGAGGCCAATTTTGCTGGCCTTTTAATGAGCTTTCTAGCAGGTCAGACATCAGGGTGAAAGAGAATGTGCATAGGGAATCCTGGATTGATGATTTCACATAAGGCATTTTGGACACTCAGTCCTATATGTTCTTAAAAAGGCCACTGACTCTGAAGAGGATTTGTGCCGTTGAGAACAAAACAGGGTGCAGGTACAATGCATGGGGGCTTTGAGATTTGTAGAACAATACAAAATTCTCCAAAATCAACATTTCAGAGATTGACAAAGAGTATTGCTTGCTAGCGTTTCCCCTTCGGGCCAGGATCTGAAAAGAATCTACCACTATCACCATTTCTTAAAAGAAAATGGCATTTTAATCCGAGAGACTGGGAAGGGAAATAGTCCCTGACTACAGGCTTTATGTAAAAGTTCATGAAACAATTACTAATGATTTGAATGTAGTGATATCTCACGAGGCACCTGAGCGCGACTACCCTGTCTTGGGCTGGGAACCTTGCGCGGAAGAGACAGCCATTTGCCAGGTAGAGAGGCTGGAGAGAACCGGGGAGGAAAGGCCCGTCCTATACAGACAGGGTTTGGTGGCCTTCTATCAAGGCCAGTGGCTTATCACGAGTTCTCTCACCTTAGACTCCTTTTCCCCACAAGGAATTGAAGGCAGAGGGAAGTCCAGCAGTTTTCTCAAGGTTACATCACTAGTAGAACTAGAAATGAAATGCAGAATTTCAGAGCCCAAACATAGTGTCACTTGTATGACCTTTGACCGTGGACCACTTACTTTTCCTTGGCAGAAGCCCCTCTGTTCTGTTGGTGGAGGGCTGAACGCCTTCTGTTGTAGGTGAGTGGGGCAACAGCTTAAAAAGTTTTTTTAATACCACATTCTGGGCTCATCGTGAATATATTTGTGCCTTTGCAATATATACCCTGCTTACAATTTCCCCCTCTCGTTCTCTATTGCACTGTTTTCCAGTTTTATTGAGCTGTGCTTGGCATGCAGCACTACACGTATTCAAGTATACAGCATAAGGACCTCACTTAAATACATCATGAAGTGATTATCACACTAAGTTTAGATGACCTCCCTTGTCTCATAGAGATACAAAAAAAAGTGTTTTTCTTTATGCTGAGAACCCTTAGGACTGACTGTCAACAACTTTCACATATGCCATACAGCAGTGTTAACTATGGTTGTCCAGCTGCACCTTACATCCCCTGTACTTAACTCCTTGCTGGAAGTCTGTACCTTTTGGGGGAGTATTTTAAAAAAGCAGTGTAGTTGCCCTACAATGTTAAATTAGTTTTGGGCCCTCAACACAGTGATGGGTCTTCTCTGGATGTTTTTACTGCGTTTGCTGCACGTGTAGCTGTCATCTGTCACTGTGCAGCATCGTTACGGTAGCAATGATTTTATCCTCCATGCTGGACCTTTTATTCGTGTGACTTCTTCCCTCCATAACTGGAAGCCTGCACCTACTACTGCCCTGCACCCATTTTGCCCTTCCCATCCAACCCCCTCCCCTCTGGCAACCACGAGTTCTCTGTATTTATAATTCTGTTTCTGCTTTTTGTTTACTTAACTCTTTTGCTTTTTAGATTGCGCAAGTAAGTGAAATCTTGGTATTTATCTTTCTCTGACTTATCTCACTTAGCATAACGCTCTCTAGGTCCGTCTATATTGTTGCGAATGGCAAGATCTCATTCTTTGATATGACTAATATTCTTTTGTATGTGAATGTGTATTAAATGTGTATGTGCCACTTCTTTATCCATTCATCTATTGATACTCACTTGGGCTGCTTCTCTCTACTCATTATTGCGAATAATACTGCAGTAAACATAGGGGTGCGGGTCTCTTGTCAAATTAGTGTTTTCGTTTTCTTTGGGTCAATAGCCAGTAGTGGAATTGTTGGATCACATGGCAACTGTATTTTCTTGTTTTGCATAGTGGCTGCACCATTCTGTAATCCCACCAGGGCTTCTTTTTTCTCCATATTTTCGCCCACAGTTGTTATTTCTTGTCCTTTTGATTTTAGCTATTTTCATAGGTGTGAAGTGATACCTCATTGTGGTTTTGCTTTGCGTTTTCCCTGACGATTGATGATGTTGAGCATCTTTTTATGTATCTGTTAGCCATCTGTATGTCCTCTTTGGAAAAATGTCTATTCATGTTCTCAGACTTTTTTTTTTTAATGTTTTAATGTTTTAATTTCAGAGGGAAAGACAGAGCGTGAGTGAAACAGGCTCCAGGCTCTGAGCCGTCAGCACAGAGCCCGATATGGGGCTCGAACTCACAAACCGTGAGATCATGACCTGAGTTGAAATTGGATGCTTAACTGACTGAGCCACCCAGGTGCCTCTCTCTGCCTGTATTTTATTCGACTCTTATTTTGGTGTTGAGTTGTATAAGTTCTTTATATATTTTAGATATTATACCTTATTAGGTATATCATGGCAAATATCATTTGCTATTTCGTAGGCTGCCTTTTCATTTTCTTATTTTTTTAATATTTATTTTTGAGAGAGACAGAGAGACAGAGCACGAGCAGGGGCGGGACAGAGAGAGACAGAGGGAGACACAGTATCTGAAGCCAGCTCCAGCTCCAAGAAACTGTGAGATCATGACCTGAGCTGAAGTCGGATGCTTAACTGACTGAGCCACCCAGGAGCACCCCCCTCACCACCACCGTTTTCATTTTCTTGATGGTTTCCTTAGCTGTGCGGAAGCTTTTTAGTTTGATGTAGTCCCAATAGTTTACTTTTGCTTTTGTTTCCGTTGCGTGGGGAGACATATCTACATAAATGTTGCTAAGGCCAATATCAGAGAAATTACTGCCTATGTTTTCTTCTGTTTTTATGGCTTATTGTCTCACATTTGGGTCTTTAATCCCTTTTGAGCTTATTTTTGTGTGTGGTATGAGAAAGTGGTTCAGTATTTTTCTTCTGCATGTAGCTGTCCAGTTTCCCCCCACCCTTTGTTGAAGAGACTGTCTTTTCCCATTGTATATTCTTGCCTTTGTTGTAGATTAATTGACCATATAAGCATGGGTTTATTTCTCGATTCTGTTCCGTTGATCTGTGTGTCTGTTTTTGTGTCAGTACCGTACTGTTTTGATTGCTACAGCTTTTGGAGTGTATCTTGAAATCTGTGACTGTGATATCTCCAGTTTTGTTCTTCTTTCTCAAGATTGCTTCGGCTGTTTGGGGTCTTTTGTGGTTGTATACAAATGTTGGTTTTACTTGTTCTACTTTTGTGAAAAATGTGGTAGGGATTGTGTTGAGTCTGTAGATTACTTTGGGTAGTATGGACATATTAACAATATTATTCCATTCCGTGCGGGTGGAATATCTTTTCATTTGTTTGTGTTGTCTTCAATTTCTTGATAGTTTTCAGGGCACTGGTCTTTGACTGCCTGGGTTAAGTGTACTCCTAGGTATTTTATTCTTTTTTGTGCAATTGTAAATGGGATTGTTTTCTTAATTTCTCTTTCTGCTCTTTCATTTTTAGTGTATACACACCAATTACTGTGTATTAACTTTATATCCTGCAACTATACTGAATTCATGGATTACTTCTGGTAGCTTTTTGATGGAGTCTTTAGGGTTTTCTATGTATGGTATCACATCATCTGCATAGAGTGACCCTTTAACTTCTTTATCAATTTGCATCCCTTTTATTTTTGTTTTTCTTTTTTGATTGCTGGGGCTAGGACTTCCAGTACTATGTTGAATAAAAATGGTGAGAGTGGGCATCCTTGTCTTGTTCCTGATAGAGGAAAAGCTCTCACGTTTTCACCAGTGGGTGTATGATGTTTGCTGTTTTTCATATATGGCCTTTGTTATGTTGAAGTATATTCCCTCTAAACCTACTTTATTGAGAGTTTTTATCATGAATGGATGTTGAATTGTGTCACATGCTTTTTCTGTATCTGTTGAGATGATCATGTGATTTTTATCTTTTATTGTGTTGGTGGTGGTACATCATGTTGATTAATTTGCTAATACCGAACCATCCTGCATCCTTAGACTAAAAATCCCACTTGATTATGGTGAATGATCCTTTTAATGTATTCTTGCATTGAATGCAGTTTGCTAATACTTTGTTGAGGATTTTTCATCTGTGTTCATCAAGGATATTGGATCTGGAGCCCTGGGACCCTGCTCTCATCCACCCATTATACCAAGGTATAGGGGAAATGTAAACCATGGCACTCATCAGCCCCTCCGACGTGAAAAGAGTTCCAGCAGCTTCCCTGTCATTTGGTGGAGTTATAGCACTGGATCTTTTATACACTAGCTGCTCTTTTTACAATATTTATTTATTTTTGAGAGAGAGAGAGAGAAAGAATGTGCACGAGCAGAAGAGGGCCAGAGGATCTAGATCTTTTATATACTAGCCACTCTTTTTTTTAAGTTTATGTATTTATTTTGAGAGAGGGAGAGAGAGAGAGAGAGAACGCACGAACCAGAGGGCGAGGGGCAGAGAGAGAAGAGAGAGACAATCCCAAGCAGACTCCACACTGTCAACGCACAGAGCCTGACGCAGGGCTCGGAGTCATGAGCCATGAGATCATGACTTGAGCCGAAGTCGGACTCTTAACCAACTGAGCCATCCAGGCATCCCTACTAGCTGCTGTTTTAAATCGAGGCTTTTTTTTCTGTGCCCAAGGCTAACAAATTTGCTCCCAGTCCCTCAGTATCTCCTTCCCTACTGCACTTCGCAGCAGCGGGTGGGGGGTTCCCTTCATCACTGTGTCTCTTTCCTTCTGTTATTTTCTGTGTGGTCTCTTTATCTTTGTTGGACAAAAGCTGTTCAGCCAGCCTTCAGTTCTTCAGAAGGAATTGCTCTATCAGTAGCTGGAGGTTGGGTGTGTCTATGGTGGAGGTGAGGGTCAGGGTCTTCCCACGTCATACTTTTGGACTGGAACTCTAGTTGAAAGTTTGAGCCTTTTGACCACTGACATCCAGTTCTCCCACAAATATACAACTATAAATAAAAAATTAGGTACAGACACTTAGGTGGAATCTGAGCGAGGTAAGGGACCTTTTTTAATCTCCATAGTACATTTAACTGCATTAGGGTGTATTTTTTTTTCTTTATTTTTGTCTTAACATTGTGTTTGATGGGGGCGCCTGGGTGGCTCAGTCGGTTGAGCGACTGACTTCGGCTCAGGTCACGATTTCACAGTTTGTGAGTTCGAGCCCCGCGTCAGGCTCTGTGCTGACAGCTGGGTGCCTGGAGCCTGCTTCAGATTCTGTGTCTCCCTTTCTCTCTGCCCCTCCCCCACTCATGCTCTGTTTCTGTTTCAAAAATAAACATTAAAAAAAAAAATTAAAAAAAAAACATTGTGTTTGATTCATTTAGGTTATTGTATGTAGCATACAGCACTGAGTCTGTGTGTTGCATGGTTGGAATTTACCACCACGTGGTTATCCATTCTGCTCTTGAGAGATTTAAGTTGCTTGCAATTTGAGGCTCCTACCAATATTCCTGCTATGAAAGTACATGCCTTTTGGTGCACACATGTTGTATTGTCTTGGGAGTATACTTTTAAGTGGAATTGTGGTATCATAGGGTATTCATATGTTCAGCTTTAGTAGAGAGTGCCAAATAGTTTTCCCGAGTGGTGGTGAAAGTGAGCATTCCCATTGCAGCAAATGGGGATTCCAGTTCTACATTCTTGCCAAGGCAGGCTGTTTTGAGAGTTAAATTTTAGCCAGTCTGATGGCTGTGCATTGTCTTCATGACCATTTAGCTTTCGGATGTGCTGAAACAAATTTTGGCCCTTTGGATAGTTCCTTTTGTGCTAGTGTTTTAGGCAGTTTTAAAAATGTGGATTATCTATCTCTTTTAAATGCCTTACAGTACATATTTATTATGGATATGAATTCTTTTTTTATTGAGATATAATTGGCATTTAATATCATATTAATATCAGGTGTACAACATGATGATTTGATATTTGTATATATTGCAAATGATCACTACAGTAAGTCCAGTTAACATCTGTCACCATATGTAATTATCAAGTTTTTTTTTCTTAGGAGAACTTCTCAAGTTGGCTTTGTTAGCAACTTCCAAATATGCAGTACAGTATTAAAAACTATAGGCACCGTGCGGTGTATTACATCCCCGTGACTTTGTTTTTTTTATCACTGGAAGTCTGTACCTCTTGACAAGCTTCACCCATTTCACCCCCCCCCCCCCCCACCTGTGTCAACCATCAGTCTGTTCTCTGTATTTGTAAACTCGGATTTTTTTTTCTTTTTTGCGATTCCACACGTAAGTGAGAACATACAGTTACTTGTCTTTCTCTGTCTTGATTTATTTCACTTAGTATAATGCCCTCCAGGTCACATCCTTCTTTTTTAGTGATAACACTCTATTTTGTATATGTGTGTGTGTATATGTATATATAAAATACATGAGGAGATAATGTATAATAGGATACATAACATATCTAATAGGACATATTATATGTAAGGACATATATATCAGGATATAAAATATGTTAGTATATATAATATATAAGTATCTTTATCAAATTTTCACATTGTCTTTAGCCATGTTTTCATTGATGGATACTTAGGTTATTTTCATTACTTGACTATTATACATAATGCTGCAGTAACCCTGCAGGTGCACATATATTCTTGAGTTGGTGTTTTGTTTTCTTTAGAAGTTAAAATTGTTGGATCATATGGTAGTTCTATTTAATTTTCTGAGGAACCTCCATAATGTTTCCCATGGTGGCTGCACCAATTTACATTTCCAACCACAGTGCACAAGGAACTCCCCTTTCTCCATGTCCTTACCAGCACTTAACTATTTATTATCTTTTTGATAATAGCCTAACAGGTGTGAGGCGATAGATACCTCACTGTGGATTGGATTTGCATGTATCTGGTGATGAGTTATGTTGAGCACCATTTCACGTACTTGTTGCCTGTCTGTATGTCTTCTTTGGAAGAGTGTGTATTCAGATTCTCTGACCACTTTTTTTTACTTAAATTCCAGTTATTTAACATACAGTGTAATAATATCAGTTTCAGGGCAATAGTTAGTAATTTAACACTTGCATACAATGCCCAGTGCTCATCGTGACACGAGCACTCCTTAATCCCCATCGCCCATTTAGTCCATCCGGCCCCCCCCCCCCCACCGTTCCCCCTCTGGTAACCATCAGTTTGGTTAAGAGACTATCTCTTGGTTTGCCTCTCTGTTTTTTTCCCTTTGCTCATTTGTTTCGTTTCTTAAGTTCCACAGATGAGTGAAATCATACAGTATCTGTCTTTCTCTGACTTATTTTGCTTAGCATAACATTCTCTAGCTCCCTCCACATCATTGCAAATGGCAAGATTTCATTGTTTTTGACGGTTGAGTAACATTCCACTGTGAACATATACCACATCTTCTTCATTCGTTCATCAGTGGATACTTGGGCTGTTTCCATAATTTGGTTATTGTAGATAATGCTGCTATAAATATCGGGGTGCATGTGTCCCTTTAAATTAGTATTTTTGTGTTTTTTGGATAATAGGGTAGTTCCATTTTTAACTTTTTGAGGAACCCCCAAACTGTTTTCCACAGTGGCTGCACCAGTTTGCATTCCAGTCAATATAGCAAGAGGGTTCCCTTTCTCCATACCCTCTCCAACACCTGTTGTTTCTTGTGTTGTTGATTTTAGCTATTCTGACAGGTGCAAGGTTATGTCATTGTAGTTTTGATTTGTGTTTCCCTGATGATGAGTGATCATGAGCAGCTTTTCATGTGTCTTTTGGCCATCTGGATATTTTCTTTGGAAAAATGTCTATTTGTGTCTTCTGCCTAGTTTTTAATTGGATTTTTAATTTTGGGGTGTTGAGTTTTATAAGTTCTTTATATATTTTGGATACTAATCCTTTTTGAGATAGGACGTTTACAAATATCCCATTCTGTAGATTGCCTTTTAGTTTTGTTGATTGTTCCCTTCCCGGCACAGAAGCTTTTTGTTTTGATGCAGTCCCAGCAGTTTATTTTTGCCTTTCTTTCCCTTGCCTCAGGAGACATAGCTGGAAAGAAGTTGCTGCAGCTGATGTCAAAGAAGTTACTGCCTCTGTTCTCTTCGAGGCTCTTTACGGTTTCAGGTCTCACAGTTAGGTCTCTGACCACTTTTTAATAAAAAAAATTCTTTTTCTTTTGCTATTAAGTTGTATGAGTTCTTTATATATTTAGGATATTAACCCCTTATCAGATACAGATTTTCTTTGACTTATGATGGGGTTGTGTCATGATGAAACCATTGTAAGTTGAAAATATCATTAGGTTGAAAGTGCATTTAATACACATAATTACCATACATCATAGCTTTAGCCCAGCCTACTGTAAACATGCTCAGAACACTTATTAGCCGACAATTGGACAAAATCATTTAACCCAAAGCCTATTTTATAATAAAGTGTTGAATATTTCATGTAACTTATTGAATACTGTACTGAAAGTGAAAAACAGAATGGTTCTATGGGTACAGAATGTTTGCGTAAGTCTGTCAATCATTTACCGTCATGACTGTGTGACTGACTGGGTGCTGTGGCTACGTGTTGATGTCCAATATCACGAGAGAGTATAGTACTGCACATTGCTATCCTGGGGGAAAAAATCAAAATTTAAAATTAAAAGTATACTTTCTACTGAATGCATATAGCTTTTGCACCATTGGAAAGCAGAAAAATTCAAAGTCAGGGCCTGTCTGTATATGATTTGCAAATAATTTCTCTGAAGGTGGCCTTTTCATTTTGTTGATGGTTCCTTTGCTCTGCAGAATCTTTTTAGTTTGGTGTAGTCCCATTTTTTATTTTGCTTTCATTGCCTTTGCTTATGATATCATATACTAAACATCATTGCCAAGAGCATTAACAATGAGCTTACCATCTGTTTTCTAGGAGTTTCTTGGTTTCTGGACTTGCATTCTAGTCTTTAATCCATTTTGAGTTAATTTTTGTGTATTATGTAAAATGGCGGTACAGTTTCATCCTTTTGCACGTGGCTATCCTATTTTCCCAACATTGTTTAATTGCAGTGACTGCCCTTTCCCTGTTGTATAGTCTTGGCTCTTATGTCATAAATTCATAATGTATATGTGGGTTTATTTCTGGGCTCTCCATTCTGTTTCACTGGTCTGTGTGTCAGTTTTCGTGTTGATGCCATACTGTTTTGATTACACTTGTATCTCATAGCTTTGTAATATAATTTGAAGTCAGGGAGCATGATGACTTCTGTTTTGTTCTTCTTTGTCAAGATGGCTTTGGCTTTTGGAGTCTTTTGTGATTTCATGTAAATCTTAATATTGTTTGTTCTGTTTCCATAAGAAATGCCATTGGAATTTTGATACAGATAGCATTGAATCTGTAGATTGCTTTGGGTAGTATTAACATTTTAACAATATTAATCCTTTCATTCCATGAGCACAGAATATCTTTCCATTTATTTGTGTCTGGTTCAATTTCTTTAATTAATATACTAGAGTTTTGAGGATATAGTTTTTTGCCTTTTGGGTTAAATTTATTTATAAATATTTTATTTTTTGATGCAACTGTAAATGGGATTATTTTCTTAATTTCTCTTTATGATCATTGTTATTAGCATATACAGATGCAACAGACTTCTGTATATTAATCTGGTATCGTGAAACTATTGAATCCATTTATTCTAAGTTTTTTAATGTATACTTATTTTTGAGAGAGACAGAGTGTGAGCAGGGGAGAGGCAAAGAGAGAGAGAGACACACACACACAGAATCTTAAGCAGGCTCTGTGCTCTGAGCTGTCAGCACAGAACCTGATGCGGGGCGCGAACTCACGACCCGTGAGATCATGACCTGAACCGAAGTCAGATGCTTAACTGACTGAGCCACCCAGGTGCCTCTATTCTAACAGGTTTTTGATGGAGTCTTTTGGGTTTTCTATATATAATATCATGCTATTTGCAGACAGAGACAGTTTTACTTCTTTCTGAATTGGATGCCTTTTCTTTTCCTTGCCTAATTGCTCTGGCAAGGACTTCTAATATAGTTTTAGAATAAAATACGTGTATATAATATATATATGTATACATACATACTGTGTACATATATGTACACATACATATACACTATATGTATAGTATATGTATACACATATACATACATACATATATAGTATGTGTGTGTGTATATGTATATATGTATATATATTCTAATATATATTAGAATAAAAGTGGCAAGAATGGGTATTGTCATCTTGTTCGTGATCTTAGAGGAAAAGCTTTCAGCTTTCCACTAATGAATATGAAGTTAGCTGTGGGCTTGACATTTATGGCTTTTAATATGTTGAGGTATGTTCATTCTATACCCAGTTTGTTGAGATTTTTTATCATAAATGGATGTTGAATTTTGTCAAAGGCTTGTTCTGCATTTGTTTAGGTGATCATAGGTTTGTGGGGTTTTTTTTACCCTTCATTTGTTAATGTGGTGTATCACTTTGATGGATTTGTGGGATATTGAACCACCCTTACATCCCCCACAATAAATCCCACTTGATCATGGTATATGATCCTTTTAACACATTGTCAAATTCATTTGTTAGTATTTTGTTGAGTGGCTTGCATCTGTGTTCATCAGGGATATTGGCTTGTAATTTACTTTTCTTATGGCATCTTTGTCTGGTTTTGGTATCGGGGTAGTGCTGGCCTTATAAAATGAGTTTGGAAATGTCCTCTTATATCTTGGAAGTTTTAGAAGGATTGGTATTCATTCTTCTTTAAATGTTTATTAGAATTAACCATTGAAACCTGGTCCTGGACTTCTGTTGGTTGGTTGTGAGGTTTTCGATGACTGATGCTATATACCTTTACTAGTAATCGGACTGTTGAGATTTTTATTTGTTCATGATTCAGTGTTGGTAGTCTGTGTGTTTCTAGGAATTGGTCCATTTCTTCTAGGTTGTCCAATTTTTTTGGCATATAATTGTTCATAGTCATCTCTTAAAATCCTTTGTATTTCTGTGGTATCAGTTGTAACATCTCTTTTATTTCTGATTTATTTATTTGACTCCTCTGGGTTTTTTCTTAGTCTAGCCAAAGGTTTGTCAGTTGTGTTTATCTTTTCAGAGGACTAGCTCTTAGGTTAATTTATCTTTTCTATTTTTGTCTATGTGTTGCTGCACTGATCTGTATTATTTCCTTCTTTCTCCTAATTTTGGGCTTCATTTGTTCCTTTTTCTTTTTTCTGGTTTCTTTTGGTATAAGGTTATATTGTTTGAGCTTTCTCTTTTAAAAAAAAAAACTTTATTTATTTATTTTTGAGACAGAGACAGAGCATGAGCAGGGAAGGGGCAGAGAGAGAAGGAGACACATAATGTGAAGCAGGCTCCGGGGTCCAAGCTGTCAGCACAGAGCCCGACGCGGGGCTCGAACTCACAAACCACGAGATCATGACCTGAGCCAAAGTCAGACGCTTAACCGACTGAGCCACCCGGGTGCCCCTCTCTTGTTTTTTCGAAGCAGCCTGTGTTGCTATACACTTTTCCTCTTAGAACTGCTTTTGTTGCATCTCGTAAGGTTTGGCATGTTGTATTTCCGTTTCCCTTTGTCTCAAGGTATCTTTTTATTTCTCTTTTGATTTCTTCTTGACCCGCTGGTTGTTGAGTAGTGTGTAGTTTAATCTCCACATATTTGAATCTTCCAGTTTTTTTTTATTCGTAATTGACTTCTAGTTTCTTGGCATTGTGATCAGAAAAGATGATTCATACAATTTCAGTCTTCTCAAATCTATTAAGATGTGTTTTGTGTCCTAAAACATGATCTTTACCACAGAATGTTCTATGTGCATTTGAGAGGAATGTGTATTCTGTTACTTTTGGACGGAATGTTCTGAATATATCTATTAAGTCCACCTGGTCTAATGTGTCATTGATTTTTCTGTCTGGTTGATCTATCTCTTGATGAAAATGGAGGTATAATGTCCTCTATTATTATTGTATTGCTTTCTACTTCTGACTTTAGGTTTCTTAGTGTTTGCTTTATATATTTATGTGCTCTTGTATTGGGTGCATAAATGTTTACGGAATTTATGAAATATATACAAATATCTTCTGGTGGGATTGACACATTTATCATTATGTAATAGCCTTCATTATCTGTTTTTGTAGTCTTTGTTTTAAAGAATATTTTACCTGACACATGTACAGGTACCCCAGCCTCCTTTTGGTTTCTAGTTACATGAAAAATATTTTTGCATCATTTCACTTTCAGTCTGTCTTGTCCTTGTGAAGTAAGCCTCTTGGAGGCACCATATAGATGAGTCTTGTGTTTTGTTTTTTTTTTTTTTTTTTATGTTTGTTTATTTTTGAGGGAGAGAGAGAGTGTGTGAGCAGGGAAGGGGCAGACAGAGGGAGACACACAGAATCTGAAGCAGGCTCCAGGCTCTGAGCTGTCAGCACAGAGCCCGAGGCGGGGCTGGAACCCACAAACCGCGAGATCATGACCTATGCTTAAGTAGGATGCTCAACGGACTGAGCAACCAGGTGCCCTGATCAGTCTTGTGTTTTTATCCATTTAGCCTCCCTGTCTTTTGGTTGGAGAGTTTAGTTCAAAAGAAATTATTGACAGGTATGTACTTGTTGCCATTATGTTGTTTTCTGGCTATTTTGTATTTCTTCTGTTCCTTTCTACCTCTCTTGCTCTCTGCCTTTATGATTTGATGAGTGTTTTTAGTGGTATAGATTTATCTTTTGTGCATTTACTGTAGGCTTTTGCTTTGTGTTTATCATGGACACACAGGTTTATAGAACAACCTATAACAGTTTATTTTAAGCTAATAACATAAGTTTGAACACATTCTCAAACTCTACATTTTTACCCTCCCAACATTTTATGTTATTGATGTCACACTTTATGTGTTTTAATCTTGTGCATCCCTTAACTAATTATCGCAGTTATTTTTACTACTCTTGTGTCTTAACATTCATATTAGCTTTCTAAGCGATTAATTCTCTACCTTTA
Organism: Herpailurus yagouaroundi; assembly: GCF_014898765.1. Lineage (NCBI taxonomy): Eukaryota > Metazoa > Chordata > Mammalia > Carnivora > Felidae > Herpailurus > Herpailurus yagouaroundi. Next base: position 22,323,007 of record NW_024412423.1, on the reverse strand, counting down.
GTATAGATTTACCTTTACTAGTGAGAGTTATACTCTCATGTATTTTCCTATTTCTAATAGCACTCCTTTATTTTCAGCTTAAAGAAGTCCTTCTAAAAACACTTCTTATAAGGCTAGTTTAGTGGTGATGAACTCCTTTAGCTTTTGCTTGTCTGGAGACTTATTTCTCTCTCAATTTCAAAGGACACCTTGGCCAGGTAGAGTATTCTTGGTTGGAAGTTGTTTTAATTTTCAGTACTTGGAATATATTGTGCTTCTCCCTTCTGGCCTACAAATTTCTGCTGAAAATCTGATAGTCGGATGGGGGTTCCCTTGTATGAAAACAACAAGTTGTTTTTCTCTTGCCACTTAAAAGATTCTCTCCTTGTCAAAAATCTTTAACTTGTGACATTTTAATTATAACGTGTCTTGGTGTGGGTCTCTTTGGGTTCATAGTTTTTGGAGCTCTGTGGGCTTCCTGTCAGGATTTTCTTCTTTTTTTATGGCTGAATATTTCAGTATATATATACCACAGTTCTTTACCCATTCATCTCTCTGTGGACACTTAGATTGTGTCTGTGTGTTGCCCGTTATAAATGATGCTGCTGTGATCAGGGGGTATGGTTCTCTCTTTGACACAGGATTTTTGTTTCCTTTGGTTATATTCCCAGAAGTGGAATTGCTGGATCATATGGTAGTTCTCCTTGTAATTTTTTGAGGAAGCTTCCTATCGTTTTTCCCTAGTGGTTGTCCCAGTGTACAGCATGGGCAACAGCTTTAATGGTGGAGGCCCTGAGCAAATGAACCATTGCTGAAAGCCACCAGGATTAATTATCACAGGCTAAGCCTTATAATTTGGCTTCATAGGCAGCTGCTGACTTATACCCGGGTCCCAGAGAAGCTGTCACAGCCCCTTCTAGTAAAACCAGCTCCCTTTCTTGGATACCTGAAATTCTGAAAGTTAAGGCTTTCTCACCTCTAAAAGTCCAAGTATTTGAGGGGCATAAGCACTAAATCCTTATCTACTTATCAACTGTATCCCATTCCCAAGTGTTTACTGAGGACCCCCTGCATGCACTGCGCTCCCTGGGTAGAGCAGTGGTTCTCTCAAAGGTTTTTGCTTGCCTACATCCTAAAACAATTTTGAAGATCTTTGTATCTCACACATTTAAATTTTGACAGCTAAACTTTTCATAATAAATTTAAATATCTGTGAAGTGTATATTTTTTGGTATGCAAAACACTGTTTCATCACTCATTTACATGTATCCAAAGAAATTGAAATACAACGTTGATTTGGAGTACCATCATTTAAAAACATACAGACAAGCTCTTTTTTAACAGGCAGCAAATTTACATTAATTTTCTCCTTGAACCCGTATTTCCCTTTCACTTGTCCCACAATATTTTATCCTAATGTCAAACATTTTATGCTGCTGGTATTTTCTTGATGTTCAGAACAAAAATAATGTATATAAATTTAAATTTACTTGGAAAAAATTTCTTGTGATCATAAATCCACTAAATGCTGTGGATTCTACAGGATTGGATCATTGTCATATTTATTAACACACAGTTGATCACACCAATACTGTTCAAATTTAATAAATATTAAGGAAAATATTCCCTCAACTGTATCTTTTTTTTTTCCTGTAACCGTGTCTTATAATGGGATAGATGGAGATCGTTTTTATAATTTATTCAGGTTCCTAGGACAGTTACTTACTTATAAAATGAAACAGGGTTCAGCATCCTATATTTGGATATTTATAGGTGTAAGTACTTGGAATGTCTTATGCACAGAAAGTAGTTGAATAGGAATGGAAAGGATTTCGGGGCACAGCAATATCACTTGATCCTCCGAACTCTTGAGCTATGTGGCAGCAGTCACATAGTAATCTGTCATCAATTTCTTTTAGTATGTTTTACTTCACAATTGTTTTAGATGGACAGAAAAGTTACAGAGACAGTCCAGAGTGTTCCTGAATGCCCCTCACCAGTTTCCCCATCGTAACATCTTCCATAACCCCGGTACATTTGTCACAACTAAGAAACTGGCACTGTTAACTCCATCAGTCTGTTCTTTAATGATCTCTCATCTGTTAAGTCATTTTGGTATTTCTCCTGTTTTGTTGAAAGCACAGAATTAGAAACATCTGAGTAGTGAAAGGATTTGTCACCCAGCCTTTCCCTTTCTTGTTTCCTGGAAAGTGTATTAAAAATAGGCTTACTAAGACTTACCACGTAACTGTGGGTTATACCTTTTTCACTGTTGGTCTATCATTTGTCCAGTCTGGCGTACTGGAAGAATTAGGAAAGCCATAATAGTGATCATTTTATCATATCTTTGCTAATACCCTGTTTCTTGATAAAATAATTTTTCTCTTATTTATATCAAAACCTTGGAGCTTCGGATTTAGGTCATTTCGTTTATGGAAAATGTTCGAGGTTGGCCATAGAACTTAAATGTCAAAGCATTCCTTCTTGTTAAAGTGTTGAGTAAAACTAGCCCTTATTTTTTCAATGTAAGCAAAAATGTTAATATGTTAATGAATTTGAATCCCTAAGTTGGCATGTGGACAGGGTCTGTGGTCCAGAGCCTTCCTTCATAAATGCATGGTCATCTGGGATACTTTTCATCCCGTTTTCTTGGTTTCCTCACACTGGAGCATCTCTCAAGAGTGATGTCCATTTTGATTGTACTTGGGAAGGGAAAAGGCGAAGTATCTAAACACAAATTGACATTGTTCCCGCTCTCCTCAGTGTATGATACATGTGAATGCAGAACATCCCCAAATGAGCCAGAATACCCATTTCTCTTATAATCCTCATGCTTAACAGAAACGCATGAAAGACTGGTAAAGTCCTGTATCCCTTTTCCCTCCCTGGCTGTGCCAGGCTACTAGTCACTGTGGGAAGCAGGACAAGGGTGGTGGTGCAGGGAGTTCTGACATGAGACCTCTATCACATGTGCAGATCACTTAGGGTAGATCACTTTCAGGAAAAAGTACATGAGAAAGTTGAAGATCTGGAAATGAATTAAACCTCTCTGGACAACAGACCTTGCAAGGCCCTTAGGAACCCCAGGGTATATATATTTGAGTCGGGTTGGGGCTGGAAGGAGGCCCATGAGATGCTGATATCCATGCCCACTATGAGGATGGGGAGTCCCCAGGGGCAGCGGGACTCAGCAACAGCCACCATAGGGATCCTTCTCCAAGGCTGGTTTTCATGAAGGACAGTTGGGAGTGTCTTACCTAGTGGGCTGGAAGAGGTTGCAGGGTTATGGTTCTTGGTCTGATTTTTGCTCTTTGAGAACTTGTGACCAGGAACAGATTGCTTTTTCCCCTCCAACTTGAATAGTGTGCAGACATCGAGAAAGCAAAGACCCTTAAGTAAGAGATACTTAATTGGTCTAAACTTATAAAAATAGTTGTTCTCGATTATCATTCTACAGTAGAGTTTTGCCTTTAAGTAGCTGTGTATTTACATGACAAAGTGATGCAAATACAGCTAACTGTCCTCATAGAACCCCCGGACTTCACAGTGAGCCTGCAGCACCCGAGCTGAGACAGGCCCCAAACTGGTTGTGTTTTAGTATCCTGTTTTCTGCAGTATTAAGGGGGGGGGGGGGGGGGGCTCTGAGCTTCTTCCCCATTAGAAAAGCCCAGATTCCTTTGGTCTCTGCCTGTATGGGCCTCATAGTGACTCTTGTATTTGTGCAAGAAGAAGCAGGGCGAAGTCAGCAAGGCAGCCAGCGCCGACAGCACCACCGAGGGAACGCCGGCCGATGGCTTCACAGTACTCTCCACCAAGAGCCTCTTCCTCGGCCAGAAGGTAGGCAGATGTGCAGCCTCAGTCTGCTCGCGGCCCTGGGACAGATGGGTGGAGGCCACCTCTGTTGCAGGAAGGCCTGGGGATTCCCGGAGGCCACTCCTGGCCGTGTGGGTGTGGAAGGAGGAGTGGGTAGCCTCACGGGGGGGCTGCGGCAGGAGCAGTGGGGGAGAGTGGCAGGTGGGAAGAAGAGGTAGTGGTAAAGAAGCGGGAAAGCCGCTCCCGTGGTGGTGGGGGGCTCGGGACAACCCCAGGGTTAGTCTGCAGAAGAAGCTACTAATGTGGGATACACTGGTCATCATGTAGCCCCCGGCCAGCAAAAGTGCCCCAAGTCAAAGCTGGGTCTTGGAAAAGGAAAGGTCTAGTAGGCAGCGCACAGGCTCGGGTGGGCACTGAAGTCAGAGCCTCTGCTCCGGGGGCGGGATTGTTTTTAGACGTCCTTAGGTAATGGGTGCACTGAGCCACCTCTGGACTCCTCAAGCCAATCTTTTGTTTGTTTTAATCGTGGGCAATGTATTTTCAGCCATCCCAGTGATGCAGCTTTGCCAGGACGCCATGGTTTTGTAAAAGATGATTCACTTTTGTTGAAAATAAAAATGATGCAAAGGCTTTTAAGACCTGAGAGTGAGAGTTAATTAATAATGCTCTATTAACACCAAAAACAAACAAAACAAAAAACAAAAAAAACAAACAAACAAAAAACGGGGGGTGGGAGAGAGAGGGAATTACGCTTCTCTTAATGTTTCAGTCCTACGTGAGAAACAATTAAAGGCATGAATGAATTTGACCTTCATGTAAACTGCGTTGTGGCTAACAACTTGGTTCTGAAGCTGCATCATTTTTACAACCTCACTGTCAATTTTCTTTTGCATCTCAGTGACACAGCCCTCCTGCTCCTGCATTGCAAGCGCTCCTTCCCCTCTTCCCCCCTTCCTGTCACTAATTGCACTCAGGCTCTCATGATGCAATTCCTGTGGTGGACCTTGTGTTCCAGCAAATAACCATTGCAGCTGACATTTTATAACCATTATCTGTATTTTGTACGCATTTTTCAAAGGGAAAAATAAGCAGCGCTTGTCATCTGAAGGTCTGGGGCTTTCAGAGTTTTCGTTTAAAAGATTTTTGTTTTTATTTGTTTAAAAGTTTCAACTCAGCAGTGAAGGCAACCACCTGGGTCTACTTTCACACCCTTTAACTTGTCCTCTGGGTAATACAATACATGGAACGTTAACGCGAAGCGCCTTCCCACTTGCTTTGGTTTGAACTCGAGTGTGAACACCCTGCTCTTGAGGGGTAGCTCCAGTGTCTTTAGGTCCCTGTTGCAGACCGTCAGCCAGGCCTGGAAGCCGATTCAGCAGGTAGAACAGTTCAGGCCCTCCTGCTGTCCCCCACCGTCTCTCACGCTTTCTCCCATCCCACCCTTGGGTGCCCTGCCCCTGGCCTCTCCCTTCCCTGTGGTGGTCTTGCTGTCTCCTGCTGACTACCCCACAGCCAGCCTCATACCCCCTTACTGGACGAACTCCAGTACCCTCAGAATAGCAGCACTCAGCCACACAGGTGTCCATGTACAAATGGATGCCCTTCTCGATCTCGGGGTCAGGGTCTTGTCTGGATTCTGCTGCATGTGAGCCCTGGAAGGGAGCTGGCAAAGGCAGCAGACACCTTGCTAGTTCCTCTGCAGCCACGCAGTGCCTTCTTCCCCACCATGTGGGGTCTCAGGACCAGGTGCCACAGGCCTAACAGTACAAGAGAGTACAAATCGGCAAACACTGTACCCCATTCAGGATTGGGAAGAGGGGAGACCAAAAAGCTATAGGGAAGTACTGACACTCCATAATAACCTACAGGTGTGTCATCTACTGTTGTTTAAGAAACAGGAAAATGGGAGAAGTAGACTTGGCAAAGAAACTAATATGCCTGTCTGAGGTCTTGACTTCTGTTTGGTTGAGCTGAACCCCGTGTAAAGCGGTCAGCTGTCAGAGAGGGGGCTGCATGCAGACCCAGACAGACCACCCACCTTCTTTCCCACATCCCACAGTTAAGTGTCAGTGGGGAGAACAAACACCGAGCTACCGTGAGGCTGCCCTCCGCGTCAAATGTGCTGCCAGGTTAATGACCCAAAACTCACACATCCAGGGCGAGGTACCCCCAAATCCAGCGCCACACATGCCCTTTAGCAGGCATGCCTCTATCTCCCCAACTGTGGCATCACAGAATAAGGGAACACCTCAAGTCAGCCTTGGTGCCAGCATCGGAAACTAGTGTGCCAGCAACCCTTTCTGGAACGCTGGGCCCTGAGGTGTGAGGTAGAGCACGTATTTATGGTCAGGAGCGTTATTTTGCAAGCAGTACTTTCTGGTCCTTTATTGGCTATTACTGTGGGGTGAAAGTCATGGCTTAATAATGCAAGAGGGGCAAGAGTCCTAAAACTGATGAGAATTTTCACACAAAGCGCATTTTAAAATGTTACTACAGACCTTAGTTCGTTTTTGTTTTTTTATTCAAGCTAGTTAACATAGAGTATAGTCCTGGTTCCTGGAGTAGAACCCAGTGATTCATCTCTTCCATACGACACCCAGTGCTCATCCTGAAATGTCCCCTTCTTCATGCCCATCACCCATTTAGCCCATTCCTCCACCCACCCCTTCCCTTCCAACAGCCCTCAGTCCTCTGTATTCAAGAGTCTACGGACGTTAGCTGTGAGTTGGATTTTAGGCAGTGTCCTAAGAAGCGTACCTGAAGATGAAGACCATATCGTACCCTTTGTCCCACGAGTCCTGTTTTCCCATCTTTGACCATGAAACCCATGCTTGAACGCTGCAAGCAGGAGAAGGTAGAGAAAGGTGATACTGCGCCCTGCACAGCCCTGTAAGGCCTGGTTGCTAAGCTACTCACAGAAGCTGGCCCAGGGCTCAGGAGCCTGGGGTCTAATTATCATTGACGATGGTGTATTTCAGGTTCTCAAGTCTCAGGAGTGATCGTCCTCATTACTCTTTTATCCAGCGTTCACACACATTGTTGAATTGTTTTCAAAAAGAAGACAGTGCTGTGAATCTGAATCTACCGAATGTTTTTGCTTTGTGCTTCAACAGAGATTCACAGCTTCCTTCCAGAGATTGAAAAACCTGATGGGTTTTTTTTATTTCCAAAAAATTCTTCCAATGTGTATTTCTATAAATCTGTGTCAGTGGTAGTAACTGATTGGGGCTTCCTTGGTCAGCAGTAGGGAAGGCAGAGTAAGGAGAGTGTGAGTGAGTCTCCAAGCCTCCCAACTGTCAGGATCGGAGCCGCAGCCCCATAGGCCACTAAAGGCATGGGGCAGGGTACTTTGGGTTGTCTGCCTCGCAGAGACACCCGGTTCCCAGAGGCTGGAATACTATAAGGAGAGGGGGCAGTTGAAACGGCAGTGAGGAGAAAAGGGCTGATGCCTTCTTTCTACCCCTACAGCTGACAATGGGCCTCTCACATGCCATGAAGGCTGCTGGCTCTGGGCTTCTAGGCCTCCAGTGGTGCTCACATGTGTCCTTTGTGTGGCAGGTCTAGCCTGAAACCTGCCAGATGCTACCACCAGACCTGAGATCTTCAGGAGAATTAAAGCTGGAGATCTGGGGATGTGCGCAGGCAGGGCATCAGAGCACTGTTAAAGAAAACCCCTTGATCCCAGAGGCAGGGCAGGATGGGGCCACAGAGAAGACACAGTTCTCCATGAGGGGCTTAGAAACAGTGCCCTCTCCCTTGGCCTTGGTTGAAGTGGACTTTGGTGACAGGAAGAGAGTTGCATTGTATATGGCCAGCACAAGGAAATAAGACTGGTCAGTCTTTTCCCTTCCTTGTCCATTGTGAAGGCATTGTCAAAGAGATGTCAAAATTTAATAATTCCAGGCCAGATTTAACATGTCCTTCAGATAGTGTTTATCAATTACTTTTGTTTCCTAAAATGGAATTTTTGATAAGTAAAAAAAAAAAAAAAGGATTCCTCTAGCCAAATAGGTCATGTCAAGGCGCAGTCCACATATCTGTCTAGTAGTTCCAAGCCACTGGCTCCTTCCCTATCATTGGCAGGCCTCCTTCTGACCTGCCCTAAGTGGTGGGGGCCACAGCCAGCCTTCCAGAAAGGCCAGGTTGGCCCTGAGCCACTTGAGGTCCATTGCAGACCAAGGGCCCGGTTTCTGAGCTCTGGCATTTCCATTAGCCCTGCTTTAAGAGAAGAGAGATGTGCATTTCACCTCAGAGTTGTCGGGATGTTTGACATTCAATTCCAGCTCTGTTTGTGTGCCTGTAGCAGCCTGAGCACTGTCTCGGGCCTCTTGTGGCACTCAGGGTTAAGAGACAACCCAGTCTCTGCCTTCTGAGAGCTTCTCCTAATGGGTTCACTTGTGAGTGGAGAACAAGGACTAATGTGGACATAACCACTGGATGGAATTTGGGGGTACTACAGACCGAGAGACCGGATGTGGTAAACCCAGCTGAGATTAGGGTAGTCAGGGCCCAGAGGTGGAAGGGTCTCACGGGACACTTAGCTAGGTCCCCTTCTTCCACCTCCACAGCCAAGTAGGACCCCCTTCTGCTCTCTAACTGGCAGTGCCCTTTTGTCACTCTCTACGGTGGCCAGCAATCTTCAGATGTTTTAAACTCCCCGTGCTGTCATTCAGAACTTATTTTTCCTTTTTTTTTTGTTTTTTTAAGACTTTTATTTATGTATTTTTTTAATGTTTATTTTTGAGAGAGAGAGACAGCATGAGCAGGGAAGGGGCAGAGAAAGAAGGAGACACAGAATCTGAAGCAGGCTATAGACTCTGTGGTGTCAGCACAGAGCTCAACATGGGGCTCAAACTCATGAACTGCAAGATCATGACCTGAGCCAAAGTCTGAGGCTCTGACTGAGCCACCCAGGTGCCCCCAAAACTTATTTTCCCATCATTCCCAATGATAAGACAAAGAAGTAGAGACCTTATTCAAATTTCGAAATCATTAGTCCCGCCTCCCAGAGAATCAAACTAAATACGAGAATTTTCGCAGTTACCCAGAAATCTTATTTCCCAGCCCACAGGTCCCCCTGCTCTGCCCTGTGCTTCATAGAGCCACGTGGCTCCTGGGGGAAGGGGGTTGGGACTTGGCAGGATTGGCCATCTTTCCTGGCCCCACCAGGCCTATTTGTATGTACCCACTGGACAACAGGATCCTTGCAAGACATTTGCACACGTGGCCTGTTTGTATCCCATGCTGATGGGCTTTCTCCTCCTGTTCATGGGAGCTTTGGCCTTTGTTCTTGATCATTTCACTGTTGGCTTCTGTCTACTGGCCTGCCCGCCCAAGCCAATCTGGTTACCCAGGTGTCTTTCCAAAGTGCCTCTAGCCATGTGGCCTCTCCCCTCGCACCCATGTCTCTCCCAGACACACACAAGGCTCCCCCCACCCCAAACACATGCTATATAGTCCAGAGGTGGTTTTTTAAAGTACCTCTATATATTTAATAGCAGAATGGTTCTGCGGCTCAGCCCCTCACCCTGAGGACTTGTACTAAGCCTGGTACACAGCGGAATATAGTCGGAAAAGCAAGACTCAGATGTGAGGGAGAGTGAGAGTACTTGGTTGGCTGGGAATTCTCTGTTGCAGGGGCCGCGGCTCGGTGCGGTGCTTCAGAAAGCAGGCTGCCTCTGTCAGAAAGGAAGGTGCAGAGAGTGAATAGGGAGTTCTCCGAGGAATTTGCGCTGTCTGCGACCATTCCCTCGCTTCAGCACTGCCATGAAGCCCCCGGAACCCACCCCCCACACACAGTTTGTCCAGAGAGCCCATCCCACAGGCAAAAGGGGGCTTCTCCCCAGGCAGAGTCAGAGACCATGTTCTGGGGTCTTCTCTGCTAGCCAAATCAAAGCCCATGGAAAACAGCTGATTTTCCAATGAGGCATCTCCAAGTATAAGTTCAGAAGCATCTACGCCATTGGAAAAAAAAAATAGCGTGAATTTTAGGGATCTGAGCATGTCTTTTTTTTAAAACAACAAGAAAGGAAACTCCTAGGTATCCTAAAAGTGTACTTATCTATACCACACCGAGTAAAGTGTTGCTTTCCCGGTTTTCTCCTTTCCCTTCCTCCCTCAACAACCTGCTACTACTTTACAGTATAGGGTCTTGGGGTGTTTGTTTTAGGAGGAAGAGCAGGGAAGATTCACTTAATTTGAGTTGCTATAAACACTGTTTGCTTGAAGTGAGATGCAATACTTATAATCAAACCCTTCCCCTTGTCCTGAATCCCGACTCCTCACTTGCCTTCCTCGAGCCCCCCTAGTCTTGCCCATGCACACCCCTTCTCCCTCAGCACAGCAGTTAGCACCCTCGCCCTGGTACTGGTCTCTTGTATGCCTCTGTCCTGCAGTGCTGAGTGCTCTGCTGTGTGAGGTCACCGCCCCCCCCCCCCCCATGGGCTTCTTCCAGGTTCGGGGATGTTGGTGGCCCCTGAACCACCTGCAGTGCTGGGAACCATATCCCAGGAAGTCCCGGTGCAGAAAACTTGTTCCTCTTCCACCTTCCAGCCCTAACTAGAAATGGGACCCTGCTGAGCCTTTCCCCAGTCGTATGACCAGATTTCTTTCCAGAAGTGCTTTCTCACAAAGAATTACTTAGTTTCAGCAGGTCTTTTTTGAGAATCTCCTGTCTACTTCTGGGAATCAGAAATGCGGGTTTATATTTCTGGTGCTTATAGGGTGTCAGGTTTTTTGTTTGGTTTTGTTTTCAACAAAACACTTGGCCTCAGAAATTCAGTGCATTGGAGCTTAGTTGCCAAGAGCCTCCCTGCCAAGTGGCTGCACACGGCCCTGTCCTCCAAGTGCGTGCCTGGACAAAGGCTCCTGTCCTGCTGGGCCCTGCGGCTGCGGACAGCTCTTCCAGCGTGGATCACAGTGGGTCCCAGGCACCAGCTCCTCTGAGGGCTGCTTAGGCATTGCTCTTGGCTGCAGTTGTTAGGAATTCATGTCACTGAAGGATAAGCGTCTTAGAGAGTGAGCTAGCACTTTGCTGCAGGCACTTGGAGCTAAGAACAGGAGGGGAAAGGGTAGGACCCAGGACAGTAGTCCTGGGCCAGCTAATTCCACTTGTCCTTCTGACAGGCGAATCTAGAACTCAGGTCTTCTTTCATCCTGATGCTTGCTATAGCAATGGAATACCTGTGGGAAGGGAGGACATTCATTGGCTCTTCAAAGAGAGCCAGTTGGTTTCCATGCTCATGAAACTCGAGGAAAATCCTCGACCCAGTGGGCCTCCACACGGTGAAACATTTTAAGAGACACACGGTCTTGCCAGAGAACTGCTGGTTCTCTTCCTGGCTTTCACCAGAACTTCAGGATTAGAGGTTTCTAAGCAACAGACCATCTTGCTCCTTGCTACCTCCGAGCAGGGCAGGGGAGCCAGCCAGCCAGTAGTCAGGGTGATGGGGACAACTTTAAAGACCCGTGGCCAGTTAGAGGAGAATGGCAGAGCTACTAGGGCTTTCCCACACCAGCTGGGACTTCTCTACCATCCCAGGGCTCAAAGAAGAGGTCACATACACCGTTCCCACCTCGGCAATGAGTACCCCGATGCTGGGTCCTGATAGCTGCTGTACTTTGTTCCTTCAAAGGGAAGTGGATCCACGAGTCCACATGGCTTATGCCTCCCTTTGGCCCCAAGCATCACCCAGCAGGTTCTGGAGCTTCAGCCTAGCTTGCTTCCTTTCAGCATCCCGAGCAGCCCTGGAGCCTTGTTTGAACTGGATTCATTTTAGCCAGCGACTCCCTGTCCCGCCTCCCCACCCCCACCCCGTGCGCCCAGTGCCCCTGGAGTGTGCACTGCCCTTCATCTGTATCCCAAGGCTCACTTCTCTGTGACTTCCCGGCTGTCCTGTTATTTCCCACCTCATGCTTTTCTTTTCAGCTGAACCTTATTCACAGTGAAATCAGTAATTTAGCCGGCTTTGAGGTGGAGGCCATAATCAATCCTACCAATGCTGACATTGACCTTAAAGATGACCTAGGTAATTGGGGATGGGGTTTGGCACCGCCAGCTGTCAGATGAAAAGTTATGGAACCCAGAATTTAGGCTCTTCATCGTCTCAAACTTCAGATGGTCAAGCCAAATTCCCAAATCCCAGTTGAACATTGGAAGGAAATCCTCAATGTTTACTCACTCCAAGCCATTTCAAATGGAAATGATCCGATAATGTTTCATTGAGTGCAATTGGCTATTTTCCCCTTGATTGTAAATGTATTGCTATCTAAATTCTCTTCCATAATGATCATACTGACTGCTGGTTACTTGGGAGGGATTTTTTAAAAATGTGTTTGTTTTTTTTTAGAACTGAAAAATCTCAGGTTACTACAAAATGATAGTTTCTCCATTTAAGCCCTAATTAGAAATGACAAAGCTTAAAAGCACTTGAAAAGGGAGAAAATTAAACTGCATCACTATATCATTAAGTTGTCTTTAATCCACCAGTAAATTGGTTTCCCCTAAATTTACCACTTACTGTCACTTCCTCAATTTTTTCTAGAACTGAAAACAGTATATGACTGCATGCCAGCTTCATGAATTATTTGATTAGGGGATGATATTAAACAGAAGGGCAACATCTCTTTCTGGGTGAGCTCCTACAGAGGATAACTCTGCCTCAGAGCCACGGTGTCTCCCTGGTTGGGGGCAAGCTGAGAGGGATCCCTCAGTATCCCATTCTGTGGCTTGATCTTTGCCCGGAGAACTGTCAGCTCAGGGGCTCAGTCAAGGCTCCTGACCTCTCAGCCTTGAGCCTTGACAGGGGCAGCAGACTAGCAGAGGCCCACCAAGGTAGCTTCAGGCCTGATGCCGACCCAGGTTTGTTTTATAAACCTTTACCCCCGACCTTTGGCTACCTTTGTAAGGTGGCAGATTCGTTTACTGGCACAGATGCTCATTCCAGAGCCCAGGCCCGACCCACACCAACTGGGTGTAACAGTGGGCCGGAAACATAGGAACTGGGACTCAAGAATGCCCTGCCCGGCCTTGTTTTCTGACCACATACTCTCTTCATATGGATATTTTCTTAAAAAAAAAAAAAAAAAGGCCACAGGCTAGAAAAAGCAGGGATCCTATCTATCCAAAGTATGTTTTATGTGTAAAATACATGAAAATAAAGAGTGACTAGAGTAAATGCTAGATCTGGAAACACATTTGTACACATTGAGCGGGAAAAAAATAAAGGCCGTTCTCTATGCACACATACTGTTTTCTTGGTTTTCAAGAGCTGTCCCTTGAAGGCAGACCAAACGTTGAATGTCGTAAGACCAAAACTCCAGCTCTGAACGTTGATGGCTGCCAACAAAATGGAGAAACTCGTTGTTGTGGTTGGCCTGATAGTCCACGTTTTTTTTAAAACAGATGCCATGTTTTAGTAGCCTTCTCAGTGGGGTGCCAGTTTTATAGGCTTTTGCGAAGTGAAACGGGGCATTCGTTGTTTTGTTATTTCTTTTAATCTTTGGAAATGATCTCATGTGTGTGTTTCTCTTTTTTTGGACATGTCATTCAAATGTTTAATTTAAACATGTCACATTTGATATTCCTCCTCCTCCTCCTCCTCCTCCTCTTCCTCCTCCTCCTCCTCACCCCCATCCACATGTGCGCACACTTCGTGGACTGATTGCCCCTTGGGCTCACATGTTGGAATCGACCAGGTAGGCCAGCCCTGCCATTGGGGCATTAGTAAATGTGCCTGTGCGTGGGTCTCGGTCCAACACAGTTGATATACATTTGTTTACCTGTTATAGTTGCAAGTTGTACAGGCTGACATTGCCTCGATCGACAGTGATGCTGTCGTTCACCCGACAAACACTGACTTCTACACCGGTGGTGAAGTAGGTAATGCCTAGCCGGGTGCTGCCGAGTGTGTGTGTGCATGGTCAGTCGGCCGCCGCAGACAGCTTGATCCTTTGACAGCTATGCAGGGCTGCATTCATTTCACACTTCCAGCTGTCCCCGGCCTCCCCAAGGTCGACCTTGCTAAGGTCTCCAGTCCCCGGGCTGCAGACACGAGAGGTACAGCTAGTTGGCAGCCAGGGTGCGTCATGCAGCTCACAGATGGGCGCGCTTCTGGTTTGGAAACTGGTTCGGCAGCATCATTTCTGCATTTGCTTCACGAGGCACAGCTTTGTCGGAGACTGGGTTCACCCGTGATTTCAGCTGTGAAGGGGATGCAGCCAGGTCGGCCGAGTGGCCTCCAAGACCACTGATGTGACCGCTGTGGACCAGACACATAGCAATACCTAGGCACAGGTGTCAGCACCGCTCCCCCCACTTTGGCATCGGAAGCACACTTTCCTGAAGATGGCCTCAAGGCCTCAGGTGCACTCGGGCATTTTGAGAACACTCTCCCACACTGAGGTTCTCAGACCTTTATTGCATGAAAGTCACCTCATTCTGATGGGGGGGTGCCTAGACCACTTGAGAAACTCTGCTAGACCCAGCAAGCTCCTTCCTGTTCCCTGGCAGCTGACACCCATAGTCATTTGGCTTCTGGCGCTCAACATCTGAGGGTGGGGTGAGGGAGAGAGAGGGAAGGCTGGGTGCCAAGCCCTGGGGCCGCTGGCCTGCTACATGAAAGTCAGGTAGTGCCCTGCTCTAAGAGTATGCTGTGCTGCTTACGTGATGCGGGGGCATCCGGATGGATGGCAAAAAGGCACCGCTTTGGAGCTAGGTAGAAGGAGCGCAAATCCCAACCTTGCTATCTGTAGGTCATGAGAGCTGGGCCAGTTACTTAACTCCCCAGTGCCTCGGTTTCTCTGTCCTATCGCAAGAGTGATAATAGTGAGGGGATAACTTAAGCAAAGCACCTTGTTTTGTGTCTGCCTCCTGATTGGTGCTTACCGTATAGCCTTACTCTCACGTGTATCTAATGATTTTTACCATCGATGTGCTAGTCCTGAGAGTGGTGCCCTAGGTGTATATTTGAACACCACTTTCTAAAGTGGTGCCCTTGCTACGGGCAGAAGTGAAGTCATGTTGAAGGCTGAGGCTATGGGGATTTTCATGAGCGTCCCAGACAGTGGAAGTCCAACAGCTTAGCAATGCGAGGCTGTCCAGCTCTGTTTAGTGTCACGAGCAAAGCCCGCTGTTCACAGCCCGCCCTAGCCACTGGGATTTGGGCTGATTGCTCTCCTGGGCATTTTGGATCTCGGACGTGGATGGAAAAGACACACTGGACGGGAAGTTGGGATTCGCCAAGTCGTCCAGGCCAAAATGAAATCAGGCTGTAGGCAATTAAAATAAACTGCACTTTCACAAGATTTTGGAGGAGTTTAAGAGCTCCTAAGTCAGACAGCTTAAGAGAAAGATATTCTTTCTCTTTATTTCTTGACCAAATGAACACTTGATGGGAGGGAAATAAAGAGAACAGCTAAGGGCTTATCTTTCCACCAGGAGTGACTGAGGCCTGGGTTCATCCTGCCATCCAGGACTTTGGGTAAAATGGAAATTAGCACCCTTCGGGCGCGAAGGGGTCTCCCCCAGGCCCGAGGAGGAGAGAAAGCTTTCTTTGCCGTGGCTGTGGAAGGGGTGCGTTCAGCAGGATTAGTTGTGCTGGGACATAGAGCTGGAGGCTTTGAGATGGAGTTAGGAACCAGCCGGGGGATAGCAGGGACAGAACCTAGTCCTTCCTAAACCGTGATCAGAACTGGTGCTAATCCTTTCCCCTGTGATGTGCTTGCCCTCCCCCCACTGAGGTGCACAGGGGAGGCATGCTGAGCCTCAGTGACTTCTAAGTACCCTGGGTCCATGAGCTTGCCCGAGGTCAGGGGGCCCATCACTCACGGACACTGTCACGGCTGGAAAAGAACCTCCACAGGTTCGGATGGCTTCACTGGCTGGCCGGAACCCTAAATGACTGTGCCAGAACCCAGGTCTTCCAAAGCCCACCTCAGTGCCTTTTCTCAGTGAACCAGTCCAGACTAGTACTGAACCCACCTATCTTTTACAATGCCAAAACAATGACAAACCAGATTCATGCATGGCCTCAATTGGTTCCAGCTCCCACTTTGATGTGTGAGAGGGGAAAAGAGGAAGCTAGGACACGATCACTCTATTTCTCCCATTGGGTGTGAATTCCTGAGACCCAAGACTGCTGGAAGAAGGAATGCCAGTGCAGGAATGCTTAGCCCCGTGATTAACTCTTACCCATCACAGTTCTTTCTAACAGTGAAATAGACCACAGGCTTAGCCTGACATATGCCCAAGCCTAAATTTTCGCTTAGGCTGTTTTGAACACCAATACTTATGCCTGCTTTCTAAGCATGAAATAATGTTCTTGTTCTCATGGGAGTAACACGTGTTTATGCTTGGGGGCAAAGAAGCCAATTGCTTTATGATTAACCCTGAAGTGAAGCCTAAAAAACAAGAGTCTTACATTACTAGTGTTGACAATACAGTCGAACTGGGCCTGTTTCTTGTTACAAAGTACACGTGTGTCTACATGAACATGTGCGTACATATGTGTGTGTAGGAGTCCAGTCCTGACCGGGTGATTGCCTGCAACCTAGGGTTCAATTTTTAAGTTTGGGAAATGCATTGAGTGTATTTTAACTTGCAAATTTCACTTCTAATTAAAGCGAGATTTGATTATAAGTAAAAAAATTTTAAAGTAAACACTCTTCCTAAGATCAAACACCTTTAATTCCAAATAAGCCCATTTTCTTAATCGTTTTTGCTTTAGAGAGGAGCTGGTAGTATTCCTCCAGTGCTGATCTTATTTTGCCTCCCAAATTTCTCAGTTCTCCCCGAAGAGCATATGGGGGTACAGGATGCACACCTAAAATAGTTGCAACTAGAGCATATTTGTTTCCCTCCTGCAAACTTGAGAATGGGTCAGGAGGGAAGGCCCGACCAGGTGTGGCGGGCAGCAGTGTTTGGGACCCAGCAGATTCAGAAATCAGAGGCGTTTTTCTCGGCTGCGTGATATTTTGAGTGAACCCGTAATTGGGCCTCACTCCTCTGGGTTGTATCCTCAGAGTCTCCCCTTCCTGCCGGGTGGAGGTGGCTGTGAGGCCTGACCCTGCTCCCTCATGCCTGTCCGGCCACCGTTTGTGACGCTGGTCTTTGTCAGAAACAGACAGCAGCTGTCACAGCAGTTAGAAGTCTCTGGAGTGGATGTGTTTTCCCTCCTGACACCTCTGCTATTTTAAGTGTCTGTGACTGCTTTCCAAGACAGGCGGAGGCGTGAGGGCAGTCTGGGCTAATAAGGGATGCTGGATCCTACCCCAAGCATCCCGTGCTAATTGCTCTTTAAAAGCAGGGCCTGCTCTTCGCCATCCTAGAGCTCCCTGGGGGTGCCGGCCTGCCGGTCACGTTCATGCACACAACCCCAGACTTCCTGCAGTGGGCCGGCGTGCGGGCCAGTGCCTGCCATCAGCCCCGGTGCCGTCTCTTTTGTGACAGTGCCCAGACGATGTGCTCTTCCTTCCAGATACTTCTTGGGGTTAGTTCACTCCTGCAGAACAAGCACGCCAGTGAGGCAGGTTTTTCTAAGAGAAAAAGACCTAGTCCCGACAGGGTGAATCCAAAGAGAATTTGGGCTGGTGCACTCTGATGCGCCCTGACTGACACCTACTACAGTGTGCCGAGTGCATCTCCGAATTTTCCAAGACAAATGGTGAATCTTAAGGGGAGTATTTTATCCTCTTGTGAGGAAAAGTACTTTAAAATGTGCAAAACTGATGAATCAGAGCTTAAGGAAGAGAGACCCCATTCTGGCCAAACTTTAAAGGACGATGTTGTCACACGTTTTCAGTGCCGCCTGTTGTGCCACACGAGGCATTTAACCAACAGGCCTCACAGGTGTTGGTAACCTTGTGTGGGAACCCGGTTTGCCTGGCAGGAATTGGGTACTTAGCAAGAACCCGAATTCCAGAAAAGGTGCTGCCTACCTCCGCTGGGTTTAACCTTGAAAATCTGGTGAACAGTCATCTTCTTTTACAAACTTTCATGTAGTACAAGCTCCCCTTTAAGCTCTGCTTCTGATGTTGCCTTCCTTTACCTAAAGTGATTCTGAGTCATTAGTGTGATGAAGGAAATAGTGTCTGAGGCCATTTTTTTCTTTTTTTTTTATCTTTTTTTTTTCCTTTCCTTTTTTTTTTTTTTTTTTGTTTTTTTTGTATTCACCTTTGACACCAGAGCTGCAAAATAGGAAAGAAGTATGGTCAGAACGGTGGTCCAGAGGTGGCCAAATCTGAATGCTTTCTTCTGGGCACACTGCCAAGGGGAGAGCTGGCTCCCTGATGGGAACTTGGTATGCTTCCCCTAAAGCCTTCATATTTGGGGGTTCTCCTCAGAAGAAAATCTAGGGGCGGGGGGCATGAGCCTCAGAAGCCAACGCCATCTGATTTCTCATGGCGAGAAATGCAGGACAGGCACGCTTGCAGGGAACAGGCGTGTCCCATGTCCCTCGTATCTCTGGCATATCCAGGATTACCCTGAGTCACCCCCAAATGTCGGACAGCAAAGCCAGCTCAGTGGTAATTGGCCGAGTGGTGAATCTTTTCTAAATTTCACTTTCATGACTTAACCAAGTCTTAGTTTCCTGTTTTGCAGCTGTATGGAAATTTAGCTGGTCAGATCATTTGAAGTATGTAATCACCTGACATGCTAAGTGTCTGTGTGTGCCCTGAGATGCAAGAATGACAGTCTGACCTCACCCTGTCCTTGTCTAGGAAACACGCTGGAGAAGAAAGGTGGCAAGGAGTTTGTGGAAGCTGTTCTGGAACTCCGAAAAAAGAATGGGCCCTTGGAAGTAGCTGGAGGTGAGCTGGGGCAGCGCCTTGGTTATTTGGGCGTGGCCCGTGCAGCATTAGGAAAGCCTGATTATGAGGCATCTTGGAACTCAGGAGTGCTTGTCCACGCAAACCTGTCTCCGAGCCGGTTAGCCTTACAAATTTGGACTTAAAACACATGCAAATTGTCAGGGGGAGTGTAAGGGTTGTGAAAACTACCTTTCCAGTTTTTTTCTTTATTGCTCAAAATAGCTTTTAAATGTTTGGTGTCTAGACTCTGATTTTAAGGAATTACAGCATTCAAGTTTGGCAAAGCTGAGAGCTGAGAATTGTAGGCAGTGATACTGAGCCATCTGCAAAAGTGCTGGCGAGAAGTGCAAATTAATCATTTTCATTCAGCCATCTGTGTGTTTAATGGGCAAAATAGAAATAGACATTTTTCATTTGCCAGTCACACCTTTCCTGATACCAAGGGTAAGAAAATAACTTGGAACCGGATGTGTGGAGAATGATTGCTAAGAGCTAGTGGCAGAGCCTTCTTCCTGCTACTGGCCTGGATTTTGGAATTGGAGGTGGTCGGTAGGAGGGGAAGGACAGAGGGCCTCCTGAGGACCTAGGGGTCCAAACCGTGGGGTGAGGCCCGGTTCACTCCACCAGTGATGTGAGGACAAGCCATTCCCTTCCTTTGGGCTCTGGTTCCTCTTCATACTGGATGGTCCCCAGTGTCCAAGCTGTCTTGCAAATCCTACTGCTGCTTTAAAAATGACTCTTAATTGAATACAGGTGTCAACAGTTGCTGTGTGACTTCTACACAAGCCCTCTTTCAGAGGGTACACCAGTGACCCTCTTTCACCAGTCATCCTGGGCTAGGCACGGAGCCGGGTGTGGATAAGAGGGTAGCATTCGCTTTGCCTTGGACCTCTGCCTTGCCCATTTTCTTTTGCTTGCAATGAGTGTGGTATCAGGTAGGGTACATTTCCAAGTCCTTCAGGTATTTCCACCAAAGTCCCATATTGAACAAGGGAGAACTGATGTAGTATTAACTACCCAGCCAGGGGCTCCTGACCTTTCTTCAATCCCTTCCCAGAACCTCTCTGTGCCACCCTGGAGGTGCTTCCCATGGGTGGCCCTCAGATGGAGGTGTGATGAGAGGTCAGCCTGGTGCTTCCATACCCCAAACTCAGCAGGTGACACGTGGGCCACCGCTGATGCAAACCCATGACATTTAGCATGGCTGAGGATATGGTTGCCTGTTTGAATAACTCATTTTGTCCTTGATATTAAGATCAATTTTAGAAAAACTTTTAGAACATTTAAAGGTGGTGTAAAACCTTAGCCCTGGCTGCACTAATGGATGATGATCACAGTTACCGATGTTTCTTTCCAGTCTTTTCCCACGCATCGTTCAGCAGTGACTTCTCCCGAGGACAGACCAGTGCGTAAACCCCCCACATCTCATGTTGCTATAGGTCAGCACTTGAGCCCAGAGTCAAGAGTCAAACTGAGACCTCTTAGTTCAGAGCTGTTTCTCTGCACCATGAGGCACTACCTACCGATCACTCATCCCCAGTACCTACTAGTGCCACAGCAGACCTGACAGTCCTACCCACGAGGATGGTCACCCCAAGTGGGCTCAGGCAACAGTCAGACCATAGCAGCGATGTGGGGCCTCAGTGTGTTCCTGTACAGAAATGGCGCAGGAGGCACTCAGCAAACCCAGTACCCAGAACCACCACCTGTGCATTGCACCTTTGGGAACAGGAGTCCCAGAACATGCTCTGGGAGACCCGGCGCTGACTTGGAACACTTCCTAAGGGATAGCACACCCGAAGCCAGTGCCTTTAGTTCTGATGAGAAGGCAAAGCCTGGGGAGGGAGCTGGGTGGGGTGTAGAGATGTGTAGTGGGGAAAAGGCAGCTCTCCCCGGAACAGAAACCAGTTCCAGCGTGAAAGAACAATTTAATTCTGTCAAAAACGAAGATCAGTTCAGGAGGAGAGGCGGGCACCAGAGCTGCCAGTCATGTTGCTTAGTGGCTCATTAAATGGAGTTGCTTTCCTAATAGGTTTATCCTGAACTCTGCTGGGGAGATTTATAGACACATCATAATTACGTGTACAGGAGTTCACAGGAGGAAGGGGGCTTAGAGATCCCCAGAGGCGAATTTGAGGCTGCAAACATTCTGACACAGTCAGTCAAGTTAGGTGGTTCAGGGTCCGCCTCTGGGAGGATGTACAGAGAGGGCTGGCTGTAATCTTGGCTAAAATTCTTCGTGGTGGTGCATCTCAATGCCAGCTTTCCAAGGGTGGCTCTTGGCCTGGTGTTTCCCGAGAAGACTCGCTGGTGAGCAGTTTCTAGGGGGACATCAGAAGCACAAGATGGCAGGCAGCTGCAGCGCTCCCTGGATGCAGGCCACAGGGGAGCCTGGGGGCGCGCTGCAGCTGGAGGGCACTGTGTTGGGTGTGTGAGGGACAGAACTCACTGTTCCTGTCTTGTCTCCTCCAGCTGCTGTCAGCGCAGGTCACGGCCTGCCTGCCAAGTTTGTGATCCACTGTAACAGTCCGGTCTGGGGTGCAGACAAGTGTGAGGAACTTCTGGAAAAGACGGTGAAGAACTGTCTGGCCCTGGCAGACGATAAGAAGCTCAAGTCCATCGCGTTCCCGTCCATTGGCAGCGGCAGGTAAGGGCACATCGTGGCTTGTGAGGTCATTATACTTAGCTGCATACTAGGCCCATAATCGTGGAGCTCTGACTTGTGCACGGTCAGCTAAGGCTGTTTTCGAGCCATCTGCTTTAGTCGAGAAGACCCAAAGCACAGGGGGGGAAAGAATACAAACATTAAGCAATGGTGAACGGCAATTGAAGAGACGGAGTGAGACAGGAAGACTGAGGAACGTATCAAATTTCCTTTGTGACAGCAGATGTCAGCATAGAAAGTGACTTCAGGGTGTAGTGGGACCATCAGAGATGGCGGTTTAGAGAGTGAAGCTGGCAGGACACGAAGACTCAGATATGAGGGAAGTGGAGAGGACAGGGGAGGTGTGAAAGCCAGGACCTTCGTTCCAGGAGCACCCTCCCAGCCACAGCATGCCTCTGCCCCTTACCTTTGTATCTCTGGCATCCTTCACTCGCCCCCCCCCCCCCCCACAACCTGCCAGCTCTGTCTCCATGTGTCCTGCTGTCTGGCTCGTGCAAGGCGGACATGAATGGACACTTCTGTGACAGTGACATAGGGCTGGGTCTGCTCTGGCTTCCAGCGTTGAAGTAGCCCCCAGTAATTCTGGGTGTGCATTAAAAGAAATTAGAGCTCTGAGAAGGGAGAGTGCTTTGGGAACTCCGTGCCATGATGCAGGGGTGGTGTCCCACTTCCCATCACATCATGGGGTCCTCCCTGTCCCGGTCTGTGCCTCATGCCTCACACTCTGGATTTGGCACCAGAGGCTGCAGCTGTGGACATCTTGGGCCCAAGAGGGCCATAACCCAGGGCTATGTATTGGCCGTGGCTGCACCTGGGGCATCCGATCCAGACTGTGCGCCCACTTGGGTCTCTGCCATCGGACCCTCCCGGTGCCCAGGCAGGGCTGTGTGGCGGCCATATACTGGCTTCCTTTGACACTGCAGGCCGCACAGGGTGACCATCCTCAACCCCCTTCCTCATGTTTAGAGAAAGCACCTCTTTTCAAAGCACTTCCCCTCCGAACCCACGAGGAGCAAAGAGTAGAGTTTGCGAGCGCCATCTTGGGCAGGCTTTGTAATGATGCCTCTCTGAACACTGCTGCCACTGGGGTTCCACACCTCAAGTGACAGAGCTAGCCCTGGGCAGGCTTCCTATCACGTGGCACCGGGAGGTCTGCCCAAGCTGCCCTGTTCCCACAGTATGTGGGGGGGGAAGAGGGGCCCTCAGGGGACAGTGATAGCTCATGCCAGCGCCCCACCCTCATGCATGCCCACAGTCTCCCTACCCTGTACGCTGAGTGCCACTTCACTGCCAAAGTGAGGGACATCCCGAGGTATGTGATGACACGTGTTGGTTTGGGTGCCGTCCACACTTCCGGTCTGTGCTTTTAAATCCTGTTCTCTTTTGCCAAGAGCCTATGTTGAACATCACTTTGCAACACCATTTAAGGGTCTCTTAAAAGAAAACTAAAGGAGAGGGACCATTGAAAGCCATTCTGTCAGTTGGGTGTCACAGCCAGTGGCAAAGACAAAAGCCACCATTGTAAGGTCGTCAGCAACCCCCCCCCCCCGCCCCTAGCTTGAAATTTCCCCAGAACTAGGGAGATGTGTAATGGGTGCCAGAGTCGATTCCGAACCTTTTTTTGACAAAGTGCTTCTGAATCAGAGTTTAAGTAGCCAGCTTCCTGCTTCTTCCACATCCTGTAGACGGTCTATTCTTTGGCACAGTGCTGCTGTGTGACCTTCGCTAAACGAGTTAGCCTCTCTGTCCGTGGCCTCCCTTATCAGTGAGCACAGCTTTGGGGATGGCCCTCCCTCACAGATGGTCCTGAGGCTCAATTAGTGCTTCGGATGCACTTTGATCTGCTCTGATGAAAGGTGCTTCCGAAGAAAGAAGCAACAGGAGCCTTTATTGGAGGTAATAATTTCATATTCTTTCATATAGCTATTGGGAAACTTTTAATTGAAGCATAAAAGTAATTCTCTACATTTTTCATGGAGTAAGAAGTTTTTAAAAACAATCCATTGAAAGCTTTTAAGAGGGCAGAATGCCAAAGGCAAGCACATGTGCAATGCCAGCGGCCCCACATCTGTCAGGCAGACCTTGCCCCACAGAGCCATGTAAATAGCTGCCCTCTCTTTCATGAGTAAAGATTAGGATTACACCAGAGCCGGCCTGTAAATCACAGTGGGTTTTAGGAGGGGAAATAAAAAGCTTGTTTGTGGCATCCAGTGTCTCCGGCCTAAAAGTCGGGTTGGAATGAAAATAATAGAAATGCAAACATGTTGGCAAGGAGCAGAGGGGTCACTTTCTCTCAGCCAAGGCCCAGCATGTGGAGGGCCATCCCACCCTTATGCCCTCTCCCTGTAGCCCCCCGGAGGCCAGACCCTGACCTCAGGGAGACTGTCCTTGGGTACTATGGTCACAACATTCATGGATACCCCCACTCTCTCAGCTCTGTGTGACATTAGGGGGAGACCCCCTCTCTGGAGGGGTAGGATATAGGGAATGGGTAGTTTGGAACTTTGATTAAACTCTGTAGATTTATGAGCTTCAAGGCCAGTTCATTTTTTTTCAAGCTACCATTTATGGGTATTCATTGAGTTCCACATACTGTGCTAAACCCTTGATCTGCATTATCTCACAACACCCTTACAGGGTGAGCACTGTCATTAATTCCACTAAAAGAAAAAATAAAAAGGAAGCTGAGAGGGGTTAACTCGCTCCCCTGAGATGACACGACTTAGACGGGGGAGAGCCCGAATTTTAGGGCAAGTCCTTGGCCAAGATGAGAGGCATGGAGCCCCTTCCAGACCCCATTTGCTCTTCACCAGAGGATCGCCCCACTGCTTGAGGGTGCTGTACAGGAGGAGGTTTTAGGGAAGCTCAGAAACCGCACTGGGGAAATCCCTGACTTCCCTGGGCCCAGCCGTCAGCCTCCCTCCACCTTGAGAATTGGCCTGAGAAGAGATAGGAAGAAACCAAACAGAACGGGCAGACTTACCTACTAGCCTAAGACAAGAACATCTGGAAAGAAGGCTACAGGCCACACGGGGGCTGTGCTCCCCAGCCCATCCCCCCCACCATGCCCTCTGGAAGTGGAGCCCACTGCTCTCAGCTGCTGCCCTGGTCTCTGCCTCTGGAGGGAGTGGCCTTCAGGCAGCCCAACTTGACAAAGGCACTTGCTCAAAGCTACATAGAACATGGAAATGGAAAGGCGCAGGGGCACCGTGAGAGGGAACCCTAATCCTACCAGAAAAAATGACCACACAGGGACACCCTTTCCTAAAGTCACTCAACCTTTTGTGACATCCAGCCCTACCCTCTTGCAAACCGCCAGGACAATTAGACAGGTGGACCAGTCCCATAAAAACCAGAGTCCGTCTAGAATCCACCTTTAATCCTGCTCTGCCTTCAAAGGCAAGCTGCCAGTCTGTCTCCTCCAGAAGAATCTGCCTGGACTCTTCCAACCCCCAAGACATAGCCTCTCCCCACAGGAGCTTCCAGGGTCCCTGATCAGGCTGTGCAACACAGCTCTTGGCTTAGAGTCCTGTGTGCCTGCTGGGGCCAGCCCTGTAGGTGAGCTCACTGATAACAGAGACACTTAGTGATGCCCCATCGAAGGTGGGGGCCCAGCAGGGCTGGAGGCATGACAGTCTCTTATGGGACATGGCCCTTGTGAGCCAGAACCCCTGCGGTCCAGGTGGAATGCAAGAACAGACTACCAATATGTAGCCCCCAGCCATCACTGAGCAGGCTGACCCAAAGGGTGCGACAGCTCATGTGGTCCCCTTTCACTAGTCTAGAGAAACTGAGGCTGAAGACAACTGAAATGACTTCAGGGGAAGCTCCTTAGTTGGCTCAAGACCAAAAGGCTGGAATCTAGGATACTTGCCTGCAGAGTAACTTAAGGCACATGCCTTAACCATGGCCCCTGGCAGGCCCCATGGGACCTAAATGGGACTATGAGGGACACCTGCCTCTTGGCATCAGCACCCTGTATACCCACATCAAGGAGACTAATGCTTGGAGAGGTTAAGGCCCCTGCCCCAGGGCAGCTGGGCTTCAAACCCAAATCTAACACTACAAGGGAAGCCCCATTCCCCTTACTCTACTGTGCGTTGGGGGAGGGGGCATCTGGTCTTCTCCAGAAGGTGGAAAGAGTGACTGTTGCTAGGGGAGGTGGGCCCAAAGACTTGGCCAAGCAGGGATGGTCACTGGGGACAGCTGCAGGGAAGCAACCAGCAGGGACCCCAACCGGCCAGGAAGCCGGGAGATGAGCGAGACCCCACAGACCAGTGATGCTTCTGAAGCTGGCCCACACAGTACCAGTGATCCTGTGTCACCCTGCCATACCATGCGTGCCAGTAGTCATCGCTGACTGGGCATCGCAGACCCCGATGGCCTTCTGGGGGCCTGAGGCCGACATTGTCGGCACAGGGAAAGCGCAGTGGTGACAGCGATCATGGGGCCTGGGAGGAAGACAGTTTTGTACTACGTGAGCCTCTAGAAAGATGCTGCCAGACTGCCTGTTCTATAGACGCCATTACCAATTGAGGATGTTCTGCACGTTGTCTTGTTCAATCCTCACAGCCCCCAGGGATAACAGGTGCCTTGCTTACCTACCCCATTTCCCCGGATGACAGACAAGACACAGAGGCAGGGCCTGGACTCAAATCCTGTGTGGCTCCATGGCTTGAGCCTCTAACTGCCCTGCTGCTGGGCCCTCCTGAGGACGGGAGGCCATCTGGGCCTCTGCAGCGACACAGCTGCCCCTGACTTGAGGGCTCCGGGTGTGGTGTGTAAAGCACTGCCATGAGAACAGCTGCTGCTATGCTCCATTTTGCTACAGGCACCGCTCACTATGGCCATGAGAAAACATTCTGGAGCCCTGAAAACATAAAGAAAGGAATCACCTTCCCCACTCCTTCCTGGCGGCCTGCGTGGTCCAGAACAGCTACGGTCCCTTGGCTGCATTTTTTCTTTAGGCTGTGGTTGCCTAGGACAGAGGGATGGGTTTGTCAATAAGAGGTTCTCCTGGAAAGAAGTCAAATTCACTTGTACCCAACAACCTTGAAAGAGACCAGCCCGTGCTCCATTAACAGTAGGGCTGACAGATACTGATACTACGGGCCTAGAGCCTTCGATCCCCACCTTCTCTCCCTCACTTCTAGGTTCTTAACCTTGGGGCCCACCCTGTGAGCTCAGATTAAAACCTCCTTGCTGGCTCCATACAGAACAGTGGTTCTCAAAGGGTGTGCCCTCGACCTGCCCACTCCGATTCCCTGGACAGAGCCCAGCAACCTGCATCTGAATAAGCCCTCCCTGATCTTGACACAGGCTGCTCGGGAGGGTGGGCCAGGCTCCCTGTCCTGCCTCGGCTTCCAGGCACTTCCGGAACTCCTGCAGATCTGGCCACTGGCTTTTCTCGCCAGGGATGAAGTTAGAGGCCGTAATCTGAGTTTACAGTGGGAAAGTAAATATTGGCTCTTTGTGAGACACTTTAAAGGGTCCCTTATTCCAGTGACCCCCGTGACCCTGTAACGGCATAGCCCTCCCCCAAAGCTGGCCCTGGTCTCACCCTCAGGACTGGGGCTGGGTGAAGGGCAGCCTGTACACGCTCAGGCACCCACAGCGGGTGTGAGGCGGACCCCCCACAACACTCATGTATACACGTGCCCCTAGGAACGTGCCCCTAAAATGGGAAGTTGAGTTCCTGTCTTCAAATACTTGCCAACACGTGCCTTTTACCAGACAACCTATCCTGTGAAAATGCTCAGGGCAACTCTGTCAGGGGTGATGAGAACAGCTGCTTCC
Source organism: Herpailurus yagouaroundi (assembly GCF_014898765.1). Classification (NCBI taxonomy): domain Eukaryota; kingdom Metazoa; phylum Chordata; class Mammalia; order Carnivora; family Felidae; genus Herpailurus; species Herpailurus yagouaroundi. The sequence goes on along the minus strand of NW_024412423.1, from coordinate 22,295,946 downwards.
CAGAATGAGCTTGCAGATCTGAGAGTGGATGGGGGGAAGGGGAATAACTTGCTTTGTGGGTCCCACATTCTCCCCCCTTCCAGCGAAACCTTTCATTCGGCATGGTCCCCACCACCCTCCGTCCTGCCCCACCTGCTGGGCACCCTTCCTGTGCTGCTGGTAGAGCACCCAGGATCTGCTCCAGGGGAGTCTGGGCCTGACACCCCCTTCCTGCAGCTGGTACACTTGTGCAGCTCTTCCTTCGGCCTCTGAATCCCGCTCCTCCCGGGCAGTCCTGTGCTGGCTGGCTGCCTTGTGGGCGCCGTGTGGCTGAGGACGAGCCTCACACCCCACTGTTGCCCAGAGGCCCCTCGGCACAGGCTGGGAACGTGCCCCGGGTGACACCCCCTGTCTGCTAAGAATGAGCTTCACTTCCAAAGCATCTACAAGTACGAGGGATCCATCTTCCAGCTGGGCGAAGCCCCGTTGGATGAAAACCAAGTCACTAGAATGGTTTTGCCCTGTGGCCCTGAGATGTGCTTAGTACTGACAACTGGAGAGTAAGTGTGGCTCTCCAGAGGAATAAGCTAAGGTAGTTCAAAACTCAGAGGCACTTAGCAAGCAAGGCTCAGAATGTTCTAAGAAAGCCTCCACCTTATGCATTTGAAAACCTCTCACCTGGCAGCAGGCACCCCATCTGAAGGAGGGGTGTGGCCTAAGCTGGCAGGCTGGCCCAGCACTTTGGATACAATGGTCCACAGGCTGGGGGCTCTGGAAGACTGCAGATCTGCCAATGAAAAAAGAAATCCCCATGAAACCTGGCCTCAGACTCTCACCTGAGGATCCTTAACTGTACCCAGGGGGTCAGTAAGGGATCTGAATCCAGACCACTGGCTCAAAACCCACATCCTTTCTGCCAGCCTAGGCAAGCCACTATGTTCCTGCCACTGTCCCGGGTTTCCTGGGTCCTGCACCTGCGGTGTTGACCAGGAACAGCCCCAGGCACATGTAGAGCAAGAGACTACAGTCTCTCTAGGCCTCATTTCAGATTCTGCCCGAGTCTGAGCCCTACCTCCAAAATTCCCACCTGACTTTTACCTTAAGTGGAAATATGTGAATTCACAGCCGTCTGGCGGGGAAATTTGAATGCCATTTCTTGAGATAAAGAGCCCCCTCGGCCAGGAGTCGTCCCCTGCACTCCCAGCCCCCCATGGCCTGGCCTATGGGTGATAGCAAGCTGGTGGGTCCTGGGATGCACTCCAGGCCAGCAGCCCCAGCACCTGTCGAGTCTAAGGCCCACATGAAGGCTCTAACGCCCCTATGTGTGTGAACAACAGTCCCCTCCTGTAGAAGCTCCAGCCTCCAGCTGTCCCATGGGGGAGGGGTGGCGTCAAGCCCCGTCCTAGTCACAGTAACACTGGGAACAGAAATGTGGGAACTCACACTACCCCTGGGAGACTCCACGCAGGAGACACAAGTCGTGCGTATGTGCTTGTTGCTTGGCCCTTCCCCTGTGTGTGAGCAGCCCTCGCAGGCACTGAGGCCCCTCGAGGCGAAGCACAGCACCCAGCCCTGGGGGCCTCCGGGAGGGAGGGCGGCAGGGCGGCAGGCCCATGGCCACGGCGGCCCCTGGTTGCTGAGCCCCCTTCTCTCCTGCAGGAATGGCTTTCCAAAGCAGACGGCAGCTCAGCTGATTCTGAAGGCCATCTCCAGTTACTTCGTGTCAACGATGTCCTCTTCCATCAAAACGGTGTATTTCGTGCTTTTTGACAGCGAGAGTATAGGCATCTACGTACAGGAAATGGCCAAGCTGGACGCCAACTAGGCTGAAGTACAGAGGCAGCCTGCGCCGCGCCCCCGCCTCCGATCTGAAAGAAAGAAAGAAAAATCCCCTTCACGCCTGTTGGGAGGCGGAACCCTTTCATTTCCAGTTTTGCTCATCTAGGGAAGATAAGGTTTTGGTTTCCAGTTTAATTGTTTTTGACCTTCTAAAATGTTTTTACGTTAGCACTGATAGTTGGCATTACTGTTGTTAAGCACTGTGTTCCAGACCGTGTCTGACTTTAGTGTAACCTAGGAGATTTTATAGTTTATTTTAATGAAATCCTGCTTGACGCAGAACAGCGGGGAGAGCATTGTCTTCTACGTGTGGCCGAATCCAGGAAGCCTGTTTTGTAACCGTGTGTTGTGGTGCTTTATTGTACACCCAGTGGCGTTCTTTTTACTCTAATGTTCCTTTTTTTTCCTCAAGAAGAAAGATCATGAATTTGCAGCAGACTTCATTTTTGTTTACTTTTTGTCTTAATGATGGATTTGAAAATGAAAGATTTAAAAGGCAGAACAGAATCTGTTGTCCTTAATTATATTTGCGATTTGGAATTTGTGTGAATCGATTTAGTAAAATGTTAAATTGCTGTGGTGACTGGCTTGTTTCAAGTTACTGTGCCCTTGAGCCCTAGGTGGACTTCTCCTGTCACAGGATGGGGGACGAGAGCAGCTGTCCCCAGAGCCACCACAGGGCCACCGCTGCCTGGACACAGGAGCATCCTCAGGCCCTAATGACTGGTAGGGGGAGCTCATTTAAAGTCTCTCCTTCCATCCTTGTGACACTCGGGCAAGGGCGTTCTCCCCATTTCACAGGTGAGGAAGCAGGTATACTGAAAGCCATGGGGGTGGTAAGTGGCAGACTGGTACTTGAGCCCAGATCTCTCCTCCCATCTGCCCCCTCCTGACAGTCTCTCTGGTTCATGGACGGGCCCAGTGTCTCTGGGCCGCTTGCCACATGGAGCTGGCGAAGCCTGGAGACTTCTGCCGGAGCTGGGTCGGGCCTCTTGTTCCTGTAGGACAGGGTCCCTGCGGCCAAAAACTTTCCAAGGGCAAGGTGCCACTCCCAAGGTCCCTGAGATGTGCTCCCAGCTTTGACATGCTTTCTCACAGCTGTGGGTGTTTAGTGATGCAGATTACAGCTGACCCTTGAACGAGGTGGGGGTTCGGGGCACCAACTCACGCCCAGTTGAAAGTCCAAGTCTAATTTTGACTCCCCCAACACTTACCTACCAATAGCCTACTGCTGACTGGAAGCCTTGCTAATAACATAGCCGATTAACCTATTTTGTATGTTACGTGCATTGTAGGCTGTATTGCTACAATAAAGAAAGCTGGAGAAAAGAAAATGTTAAGAAAAACGGAAGGAAGACAAAATACATACACCGTGTTATACTGCATTTATCAAAAAAAAAAAAAAAATCCTCACGTAAGTGGACCTGTGCAGTTCAAACACATCTTGTTCAAGGGTCAGCTGTATTTACGGAGATCCCAGCTGGACGACAGTGGCTAAACCTTGTGTTACCTAAATTCAGCAAAACACAGACACTCTTTGCTTCAGAAGGTACATTTGCCTAAAATGCACAGAAGACCGTTTCTCTCTAAAAAGAAATAGGCCTGCTTCTAGAACAGACTTTAACCAGGAGAAAATATGCAGCACACACATATCAGAGATGAACATAAAGGATCAGTTTTCCTTTCCCAACTGTGCCTAATGAAATCAAAATAGAAGTCCCAAGCCATCACACAACCATGCTTTTCAATGAAAAGGCAACTGCTTCTAACTCAAACCTGAAAGACAGTTTTTTCCAAGTTTCTCATAAAGGTATGGTGTTAATACTTTTACTTTTCTTCCCCAAGATCTCTACTGAGTCTACAGTTCCTACTTCTTGATTAGAATTTGATAGAAAGAAAGAAAGAAAGAAAGAAAGAAAGAAAGAAAGAGAGAGAAAGAAAGAAAAACTTTATTGTGGTCTTTTCAAGACGCATCTTAAAATGTCATCAGGTCAAAAGTAGTATCTTCAAAGTGTTTGCTCGGACAAACCACACGGTGCAGTCATTCACCCAAGAGCATTTTGTCTATAGGTAGAATCCTCAGCATGCAGGATAACGAGAAAGAAACCGTGCTATTGTTAGCTGGGGATGGTGATCATTTGCTGTGTGCCAGTCACTGTCTTGAGCCCCTCAGGGGCATAATTTCATTGTGCCTCAGGGATAATTCGATGGGCCCTTTCTGTTTTCAAAGGCATTTTGCAGCTGAGAACACTGAGGCTGGGAGAAGTTAAGTAACTTCCTAGTGATCACACGACTAGTAAGTCACCACCAGACTCAGATGCAGAGATGCTGACAACTACAGTGCAGGGCCCCTGATGGCTCACTCTTATCAGCAACAAAAGGAAATCCAGTTAACCATGGTGATGTTTTTTTTTTAATGCTTATTTTTGAGAGAGAGAGAGAAAGCGAGCTGGAGAAGGGCAGAGAGAGAGGAGGAAGACGGAGGCTCCCAAGTGGGCTCTGTGCTGACAGCAGAGACGTTTAACCAACTGAGGCACCCAGGTACCCCCACCGTGGTGGTGTTTCTAACTTGGAGACTGAAACACAAAAGGAACCGAGGGTTAAAAGGCCTCTAGGTGAATTGCATTTCCTCAACTTTGAAGAAGGGACCACAGGAGCAAATCCTATTATTTAGCAAGGGGCCTCCACTAGATGGCGCTAAGAGGACTGGGAAGCAAATGCAGGAAAGGGAGCCAGCTTAGGCTCTTCCTCCAGCACACACAAAAGAATAAGTTGCAGTTGTCGGGATTTGCGTGAATTATTTACCATAATCACCTAAATGTTTCTAAACTTTCACTAATCCAAAGTGCGTCTCGCCCCTGAGATGTGGGCTCATTGAAGAAATGCTTTTCAGTGAAACAGAAAAGAGAGCCAGCCAACTGCCTGGGATTCCCATCATGTCTAAACCACCCAGTTAGTTTTTAAAACCAGGATCAAAAATTGTTCTCTGATGTCAGCCTCATGTTTACAGGGGAAAAAGAAAACAGCTCATTACTTGAAAGAAAACTTGGTGTAACTGCAAGGAAAACTTGAAATGCACAGATGCCTCCATTCAAAAGAGCCGTTGCAGTTAGTGAAATTTACCAAAAATGAAATTATTCTGTAAGCTAGGGGCTGTGCAGCCCTGCAATCTGGTGGTGGCACTAGATAGACAACAGCCACCCCCCCACTCCCTGTTCCTGAGGAGCAGCCCTTGCCCTCGGCAGCTGGGCTCTGCCCTCAATAATCCAGACAATTTCCTCCGCCTCCTGCATCTGAGATCTAACACAGCACCATAGCTCCAACTGGGACTAATATGACAGTAATAACTACTGTGTGTGTGTGTGTGTGTGTGTGTGTGTGTGTGTGTGTGTGTCTGTGTGTCTGTGTGTGTCTGTGTGTGTGTGTGTATGCACACCCATATCCCAGTCCTCTACATCCATTCAGCTGGATGGCAACCCTGTGATGTTGGTAATACTATCCCTATTTTACAGACGAGAAAACTACAACACAGAGAGGTGAGGCATATTCCCCAAGGTCACACAGCTCTCAGTGCTAGAGCTGGGACATGAGCCCAGTTGTCTAACTAAACAAAATGCTCCCCATTGTATGTTCTCTGAACCTCCAAGGTGGCCTCTCCTTTGGTATGTACTCCCAAGTTCTGCTGCAGTTAGGCAGGCCTTCTTGCCTATTCCAGACAGGTCGTGTGTGGCCAGCCCTGGCAGCATGAACAGAACGTGTTAGAGGACAGATGAATAGAAATGTATGTTAAAACCATCTAGGGGCCAACGGGATTTACTGGGTACTTACTATGAAAAGAGCCTCAAACGGGCAAAGGCAGGTGAGACCCTGCCTCTGTCCAGCCAAGTGGGAGACCCAGAGACATGCGTGCTAAATGGGCAGGGACTCGGGAGGGAGGTGCGCGCACTAGCTCAGTGTTGCAGGGGGTGGGGGTGGGGTTTGTGCAGCAGAAGACATAGACAGGACTTCATAGGTCAGGGTGATGCATGGTAAGTGGCCACACAGCACACAGGCCTGGCGGTGCCAGCCAGGGGAGCTACGGGTCCGCCGGGGGCCAAGAAGCCCAGACCTGCACCCCACGTGCAGCCAGGCCAGCCACATCCGCTATGGCCCCTGCTCCCTGGCTCTGGCCCCGGCATGTGGAGCTGTCCATCTGTGCCCGTGTTTATCCGGCAGAATTGCTCCTGCCCGTTCAGGGTCAGGCGGCTGTGTCTGGTCACAGCTACAGTCTGCCCTGACAGAGAAAAGGCAAGAAGGCAAGAAGACAGGAGAAGAAAACAAGAGATGAGCAGTCACTTCGGTCTCTCGTCCAGTCACTCAGTCCCAATCCTGGTCCCCATCTCGAGGCCGGAGGGGTGGAAGACCCAACCGGGCCGGTCAGGGCCCGGTGCAGGCAGTCCTCAGGCAGTTTCCTCAACATGTCACTCGGGCTGTGTCATCATTCACCCCGAGTGGGCCGGCACTCCCTCTGTCAGAGGCAGCGGAGGCTGGGGGATGGCCCGGACGTTTCCTTTCGTTAGCAACCGTGATGTTTAATTTTCCTGGCCCGGCGCCACCGGCCAATGTTATCTTGGGAACTGGCTTTGGTGCGGCCTCAGAGGGATCCCCCTGAAAGCACCGGGGTGGGAGGAGGGTCCTGGGCCCATCCCTGGCTGAGAAGAAAAGGAAACGCTCAATGGCCAGGGGTGAGGCCACCTTTCCTTTGGCATTTCTTCTGTTTATAACTTAACCCGATGTGTTTGCTTCTGGGGGCCCCCCGATATCAAAATAATATCCCATGACCCTCCTGACAGGCGAGGCAATAAAACTGCTCATTAATCCCGGCCGCCATCACTGCCCCGCCATGCTCCTTAGCAAAGGTGTGTAAATAGATTGGCCTTTCCCTGACCCCTAAAAACCAACTCAGCCGGGCTGCTTTGTCAAACTCCAGAAAGTGTTTCACAAATGCTCCCTCCACAGAAGGTACTGTCTTCCTCGAATCCCTCTACCACCAAAGCGACACTCACCCCTCCCACGCCCCCCACCTCACACGCCGAAGGAGACTCCAGAGCCCCATGTCAGCAGAGTGCAGAACTGAGGGATAGGCAGAAAAATACCCACCTTGAACAGGATCACCCAGGACACAAAGCAGCTGAAATTTCCCCTCGGAGAGGCTGTTTTTGCCCCGTAAATGCAGACCTTTGCTAACAGCCCCCTTGAGTATGCTTAGAGGGGTCACCCAGACTGCCTTCCAGAGTCTGCTGGGGCCCGGCACCCAAAGTCGAGCAAGGGCATCATGCGCCCTGGAGCACATGCCACAGGCACTATAATCGTGGAGGAAGAGGCCTCGGATTTCCCTGAACACTGTCCCAGCGTCGCAAGGTGAAGGTCCCTGCCACGGCTGTGGGCTTGTGACCATACTTTACTGAGGGCAGACAGCTCAGAGTCCCGGAATTACAGCCTCCAAATCTTCTGGCAGGCCCATGACCACAGCATGGGGAAACCCAGCCCTAGAATGCATGGAAGCAGATCACCTGTGCCATGCTGGCCAAAGTGCCTTCTGGCCTTAGCCCTGGGGCAGGCAACTTTGGTCTCAGGGACTTAGATGTCCTACCACTCCTATTTCCATATACAACCTTCCCACCTATAAGCCCAGACTCCTGGACTAGGACCCTGGCTGATGGCATGGGCCCTGCCTGAGCACTCCAGCCGCCCGATCAGGCCGCCCACTCAACCTTCTCCACATGCCCGCCTGTACACCCCATGCCCAGGCTGGCCAGGGAAGCTGGTATTGCTGTACGTTGAAACGGCAAGGCTTCTGAAGCTTAAGAGAATAAATTAGAGTAGGCTTCGAGCAGGCTCAGCTGCAGTGGATGGACAAATTGATTTGCTTGCCATCTGGGAGATTAAATTCCACCGCCCAAAATGGCAGTGGGGTAATGAGCTGTCAGTCACACGGTGCAGTGCCAGATTCGGCGCCTAATTGAACCCCGGCAGCTCCTCATTACGTGCCACGGAGGTCATGCCCATGGCGTCCCACCTGGAGGCAGCCCCTAAAGGCCTGGAGAGAGGTCACCTGGCCCTGTGGCACATCTCGGTTAGGCCAACCGTGAGGAACTCTCGCTTACTCACGGCCTTAATTCTGGGCAAATCCAAATGACCAAGGGGATGTTCACAACTTCCCTTAAACAACCTCGCTAGGCAGGGGGCCCTCACCTGAACCCTCCTGGACCTCTGGACCTCAAGTGGCCCCAGTCACTCCAGGGCCTCTACAGGGCAGCACCCAGAGCCATCAGCCACGCAGCCCTTTACAGCACACAAGACATGTGCACACACACGGCTGCCTCAGGCCTCACAACGGGCTGGGATGATGGCACAGCATTTCCGTTTGCAGAACGGTCAAGGGAAGAGGGACCCATGGAAGTTCAGAAGCTGCCTCCTGAAGGGGACATGGGCCTGGGTCCCGAGGAAGGCTGCCCAGCCTCCCCCCGCCTCACCTCCCCGCCTCCGCCCCTCTTTCCACCAGTACAGACTGTTGCACCCCTCTCTTACGTCGCTTTCAGGCCACCGTGTATGCCAGTGCCTCAGTCTGGAACATGCCACGGCCACCTTTCCTTCGTCATCCTGCTCAACCCTCAGGTCTCTGCTCTCAGACCTCCATTCCTCCTCCTTCAGGAAGCCTTCCCCGATCCCCTGTCTGTCTAGGCCAGGTGCCCTGTCTCGGTGCACCAGGCATACTCAGCAGCCACAACACTGTGCCTCCTGGATGGCTGTCATGTGTTCACACGGCTGTCTCCCCATCACCCAGTGAGGATCACTCACTCACACACATCCCCTGAGCCCTCTGGACCCATCAGTATGCGAGGCCCTAGGCGCGCAGCAGTGGACAAGCAAAAGAAACCCTGCCCTCCATGAGGCCGGGGAGAGGGGCCTTTGCCCTGTGGGGCACCCTCGGTGTCTTACCCCAAGGACCCAGATGGGAATCACTGCGTGAGCAGACTCCACCAGGACCTCAGAGGCTAGTCACCAGGCAGACCGCCTGAGTCAGACAAGGCAGTGAGAAGATTGGGGAGAACATGGTCGTTCCCGAAAATCCATCCCTGTGCAAGTCAGCCAGGGGCACCACTCTGCTGGATCTCTCGCTTCATGTGGGCACACGGTGGCTTCAGAGTGAAGTGTGATGTTGGCCCCAGGCCCCGGCACGGCACCCTCTCGCCACACTGCTAACCACAGCCCAGATCTCGTGGCATCTGGTGCTTCTGCTTTCTTTGGCTCTTGATTTGAAAAGGGAGTGGTCATGGGAACTTTCTGGCCAGATGCTAAATCCACGATATCCATAAACAGGGAAAACAGTAGAAAATGTTTGCAGGAGAGACCTCTGAGTTATTGCAGCCAAGAGCTTCTTGCCTGCGTGCCAGGGGGCCTGGTGCACAAACTTTCCAGGCAAGGGTACTGGCCACAGGGCAGGTGTCCTTGGGGGGAGACTAGCACCACTTCCTGATGGCCCAATACACAAGCCCGAGTCAGGGATCTCCTGCTCACAGACCCAGCCCCAGGACAAGCCCCGTTCTCAGTCCAAGGCCCAGATTCTACCAGCGGAAAGAGGACAAGGGACGTGTCGGCCCCTATGAGTCTCCGACGTGCCCCTGACAGGGTATGGGTCTGACCCTCTGAAGCCCAGACACCACAGCACAGCTGCAGAATCACACTGACACAGGGCCTTCAAGAACCCATCTGCCACTTGCATGCTTGTGTAGGAAGATGACAGTAACACAGCCAGCCATGACCGCGTGCAGAGGTGGCAGCGGTTTGAGTACCTGGTACACTAAGGAGTCCACGTGCGTTCTCTTGTCAAATCCTCCTCGTCACCCTGCAAACTGAACGCCGTTATCCCCGCTTTCTAGGTGAGGGAGCCTGGCTCAGAGAGGTGAAGTTTCTCGGCAAGCCACACAACAGAACCAGGCATATAACCAAGACTCAGAACCAGAAACGGGCCATCTGCGAGGCCCACCCTTGTTCACTCTGGTATGCTGTCACCCCCTGGCCTCAGAAGGCACATTGCCCCATTTTACAGATGAGGAAAAGTGAGGAGGAGGTCAGCGGCTTCTGCAACGCCATAGGTAGCAAGTGGCATGTCTCGTGCCTCCCGCTGGGCCTCCTGAGTAGAGACCGAAGACTCCAGCAAAGCCTAAGCTGACACAGGAACCAGCCCCACGCTCTGCTCCTCCACAGGCTGGGGACCTGGCCGGGGCCTTCCAGTAATTAGTGGGCTCTTGTTAAGACCCAGTCGCGCCGTTCTCGGGCCAGGAATTGTTTTTGTTCCCGTGCGGAGGCCCTCGCAGGAAGGCCAGGCGCACGTGCGCAGCCCCATAAATCCAGCCGGCGTCGCTCATTACAACGTTCTGCTTCACGACTCCGCCGGCCCCAGCCTGCTCGGGCTTCGCGGGCCCCGGGCCTCCTTGCAGCCAAGCTCGGCTGCCCCGTGCCGCCCGCAGCCTCAGACATGAGCTCATCCAGCGCGCGGCGTGTGAGGAAGTGGCCGGGCGGTGCTCTCGGCAGCAAGGGGACAATGTGCCCATTAAGGCTGTCAGCTGTCAGTCCCCCACCAGTGCACCCCACCCCGCTGAGCCAGGACCACCCCACTCGGGGCCCTGCCCTCGCTCCAGTTCGTGTGGACGTGCCCTGCGGTGCGGCCTGTCCACCCTAACAGTGGCCACAGGAAGTCGAAGCAGGGCAGGGAGGACTTGGGTGACAGGAGAAGTGATCTTCAGGGACCAGCGGGCCCTGAGTACCGTCCTGCCTCCTCGTGGAATGACCAACTCCCTGTGACCTCTGGGGAGGTCCTCTGGACCCTCTGAGCCTTCACTCTCACAGCTATAAAATGGGAAGCTACTCCCTGCTCTGGCTGGGGAAACACTGCTCTGCAGCCCGTGACCTTGAGCCATACTTTGGCATTCCGATAGTACGAGACCGGCTGGGCCTCTATTTTTGTGGTCTGAGAAGGGAGGAGGAGCGAGTTAAGTCACCCCACCTCTTGGGGGTGTGGTCTCGTCTGTGAAATAGAGTTGGCAACACAGTGTTGGGGCCAAATACTTCAATAAACGTGATCTATTTCTTACTATTGCTCTGATTCCCATAAAGGTTAGAAGCCAGGCACCTGCCATGGCCAGAATCCAAACTCTGGCTATGGTCAGTGTTTGAGAGTAGCCAGTTCATCTTCATGCGGGCCAAGTTTAAAGGAATCTGGCCAGGTGGTTACCAATACCATGTGTAACCCCAACCTTATTGTTTGTAGCTGGAAGTGCTGGAGTTACTAGTAAACCCTTCTCCATCCGGTGCTAACACAGCTCAGAGAAGATCTAGGCCATGTCCAGTTTGGAGGGAACCTTCTAGAACCTTCAGGACCAATATGGTACACATGAACCACATGAGACTATTTAAATTAAAATTAAGTACAATTTCAAATTCAGTTTCTCATTTTTACTTATCACATTTTAAGTCCTCAGTGGGTGGGCACATGTGGCTAGTGGCTATTGTATTGAGCAACACTGTTCTAGAACCTGAGTTGGTGGAGCTCTTCAGGGTTACACTCCAAGCTTTTCATACCATTTAACTTAGCATATGGAGCAACAACCATGGCCAGGGCATTTCGATCAATCAATGGTTCTATGCTACTGATAGTGAAAATCATGGTGGTAGAAATAATAATATCCATGTAGTGAACATTTCTGTGTTCCAGGCACTGCGCTGGGTGCCTCACACTCATTGCATTAAACTCCCCCCCCCTCCCCAAATACTCTACAGTTTGTGACCTATCGCCACCTTACTTGTGACAAAATGGACTCAGAGAGAGTCAAGAATTTAAGCAAGGTAGAGAGGCAAGGCCAATTTGGACTTGAAAGCCAGCCTGCCCATCAGGTACAGAACCCACACTAACCTTCTTCTGTGCTTTGACCAGATTTACACTCGGAGGGTAACTGTTCTTTCCAAAAGGTTTCTATCCCCTTCCTACCTTTCTCTTAGCTTTGAATACTTCCTGCTCTCAGGAAAGCTCATACCTGTTTGAGCCTAGGCCAAGGCTCATGCTCTCCCTTGGTTGCCGGGAGGAATACCTTGGGCTGGACAGGCCTGTGAAGGCTGCTGCTGACCACGGGGGCTGCTCTGGCCCCATCAACCACCCCTGGTGCCCAGAGGGACCTGCTTACTGGGCCCAGGCGCCACGTGGGGAGACCACAGATGGAGGCCCCCGCTGCGCTGCCACACCTCTTCGGACAGCATGGCCCAATGCGAGGGGCGGATCGGCAGAGCCAAAAGGGACAGCCAGTATCAGGGAGATGCCCCAGGGTGTGTGCCTGTGAGTGGGACCAGATCCTGTGTTCCTGCCCAAAGCCATACTTACAGAATAGAATACACTGAGACACAGCGAGAAGGACACAGTGACTGGCCAGGCCCTGGGAGTGAGCCCCAGCACATTCAATCTCTTACCCCTCCATTAGCTGTCTGCTGAACAAAGGAGTGCCAGGGTCACCTTCTGCAGATCAGGTCCCTCTGGGCCATAAAGCACCTTTGTCCCACCCACCATTCCCAAATGCTTCTCTCCCACTGTAGCCTTGCGACAACCCTGAGAGGCAGGCAGGCAGGCAGGGCAGGGAGGGCCCCCCAGCTTGACAAACGGAGAAACTGAGGGCTGAGGAACAAAACCAATTTCCCAAAGCCTGCAAACTGCACCCCCCCCAACCCGCAAGTCTTGACTACAGGGCTCATCACTTGATTACCAAGTCACTCTTTAAAGGGAGCATTTTACATGGACAGGGCATGCCGTGGGCTCTGTGGTTCTTGTGGTCACACAAGGACCCCAGAGGTACAAGTCCATCCTGCACCCCCACCCTCTCCAGCACCCCAGCAGGCCATCCTAGGCTCTAAGTCACCAGGGCCGATGATCAGGAAGCTCACTTAGCCAGATGCTGGGCATGTGGGACACTTCCTCTCCTGTACTTGCTTAGAGACCCTGGGATCTCAGGCACCCCCCACTGGCCCTGGGCAAGGCCGACTCTCCTGCTGTTACACCCCAGAGAGCCATGCAGGCCAGCCAGCTTTCACCAGGGACACACCAGAGATAGAATGCACAGGCAGCCCCCACATCCGGACCCCTCTGCCTGCTGGCATGGGTCTGCTGTGGTTGTATGAGCCAAGCTGGGGTTTCCAGGCTTCAAGCTGAAGCAACATCCGAAATGGGCTCACACCTCCGTGAAGGCGGGGGGACGGACTACACCATCCCTAAGGCCTGATCCTACATGTGTCTCGCTCAAGCCCTAGGACTCCAGTTTAAGAGCCTTTTTATAGACTCCTATAAAGGAGAAAGTGAACTTTTAACATGTTTGCACTCCGCTAAGTCAATACGCATAAAAGGGACAAGAGCAGAGTGTCCTCTGCCCAGATGCAGGCCAGCAGGGTGGGCGGGCAGCGTCGGGGCCATCCCGGCCCCCACGGGCACTGGTGGTCACTTCTCCTTCCTGCGGGCCTACCGTGTGGCCCCCAATTAGCCGGCTGCCGTCCACCAGGGCCGTGCTCGGGCACTAATGAAGCCGGAAAGCCTTGCCTGGCAGGGCTAATGGGTGGCTCCTGGCCTCACTCAGTCGAGACACTCCCCCAGACGCGCGGTTTTCATGGGAAGATTGAGAGGAACAGAAGTGCGGAAGCTGTAAAGTTTTACTGGGAATTCTCAACCATCCTCCCTTGGCCCTGACACCCACACTGCCCTTCATTTGTAAGAGAGCTTCCTTTCTGCTTTGAACTTACTCCTTAAATCTAAGCAACGCTGCGCCTGCCTCCAGGATCTAGGATCTGGGCTCGAACTCTAGACATCCCTGCCTGCCCAGGAGGGAGGGGAGAAGACTGCTCAGGCACTCCAGAGGGCCTTCTGCTGCCCAGCCGTGCCCTGGAACAATCCCCAAGGAGGCCATCTGCCTGCCTGCCATCAGGCTGAGATCCTGGGAATCCAGGTTTCATGCATGAGACCTGACACACTCCTTGGGATCAGGTTTACAGACAACGCACTCAGCTCTCTTCTCTTTGTCCGTTCATTTGTACTGCGTACCTACTGCACGCAAGCCCTTCCAAGGGCAAGCATTGTCTCAGTGGTTGAGAAAGAGGACATATAACTGCGGGCCCCTGGGTGGCTCAGTCAGTTAAACGTCCAACTTCAGCTCAGGCCATGATCTCATAGCTTGTGAGTTTGAGCACCATATGGGACTCCGTGCTGACAGTGTGGAGCCTGCTTCAGATTCTCTGTCTCCCTCTCTCTCTGCTGCTCCCCTGCTCACTCTCAAAAATAAATAAATAAACATTAAAAGAGAGAGAGAGAGAGAGAGAGAACATTTGAGTCCACTTCCAGATTCGAGTCTCAGCTGTGCTGCTCACCAGCTGTGGACTTGGGTGAGTCACTTGGCTTCTCGGGGTCTACAACTTATCTATAAAATAGGAACAATACTACCCCCCTGGACACCCCCACCATGAGGTCACTGCGAATGCTAAATGGCAGGGTACATGTGCCCCAGCACACAGCAAGCACTCAATAAACGGTAGCTTAGTGCCCTAACAGCTCTGTGAGGAAGATCCCATTCTCCCCTGAGAACAAGGGAACAGAAAAGGTTAAATAACTTACCTAAGGTCACATAGGAAACAGGGTGAGAACTGGATTCAATCCCAGCTCTTCAAGGCTCCAGGGCCACAACCATAAATGCTGTAATGCAAAGTACCCCAGGCATGGGAGGACAGCAAGCCCCTGAATCACTGAGAAAAACTTAGTGTCAAGAAACCCACCTAGAATTTTGTAATCAGCAAACCTACAAAGGCATTATTTTAATTTCAGCATCATGGTTTAGTGTGGTTTCTTGGCGTGAGTTAGTGACGGCAGAGAGAGGGTGGAATTATCATGTTTCCAGTGCTCAGGGGAATTGGTTTAGTGCATGGGAACAATTTATTATCTGCTGTCGGAGATCAAACCCTCACTCCACAGGCAGTTGGTAACTGTGGCTCCTGAGAAGCCGGTCCCTGCAGCATCCCAGCCAGCGGAGGCCAGGCTGATGGGAGCCCCTCTGGTTGCCCTCAGGGAGGGGTGGGTCAGGGAGGGACGGCAGGCTGGCACATCCTGCTCTGGAATTATCGGGACAAGTGGTATCTCTCTGCAAATTCTGAGGACTGTCTGCTAACTACCTTTGTGGAATTCTTACTTTGCAAGGGAAATTTTTTTTAATAACTCACAAAACAGTTTCTCTTTGTTTCTGAATGGATCAAGGACTCCTCGATGTGAAGTCTTGCAAACCTGCAGCAACGTTCAAGCCTGGAATCAATGAAGGGTACAAGTCACAAGTGGATGGACCCATGGGGAATGTGTACGTAGGAGACAGGGAAACTAAGAACCAGGTACAGAGGGTCTGCTCAAGATCCAGGGACCAGTCTTGTATCAGTGCTGGAAATTAAGCAGTGCTGTCTCGGTCCTTCTGCCTTTTTGTTTTTGCCCCAGCTTCCTTTATAACAACCTTGAAATGCCTAAAGCCCGTGGTAATTGTCTGTGCTAAATTCCTCTTTATCCAAAGAACTGATGTGTTTTTCTAAGTTGTTAAAAGGTCCAGGGATATGCAAACCAATCCAGTTCTGGGAGGAAGCCCTCCATGGGCAAAGGCTGGCCTGTTCAGGGAAGATTCCTGAGGCCTTAAATAAAGCAAAACCCCAAGGCTGTTTGCCTCCATCCTCACTTCCCCTGCCCTGAACCCCGCTTGTCCATCTCCACAACCCAACAGTTCCTCTCAACAAAGCCCGCTGCCCGTTGTAGGCTCACTTCTGCAAACCATGGTGAAGAGAGTGGTTTAGCGCTTGCTCTCGGATACACCAAAGCCAAAGGTATTTCTGAAAAAAGCTCACAGATCCCATGGCCATGTTGGCTTTCTCTACAGCCATGAACATGGAGTGGGCTCCCTGTGGTTCCCTGACTGTACTTGAAACCCATCTCTTGGCTGGCGCTCACCTTCCTGGGAGCTTCTGAACTCTGGAGCACAGACCCAGAGCCAAAAATTATGGAAGAAAGCAACCAAAGGGAGACAAAGTGTTGTCAAAAAGTCCACAGTCCTGACTCCATAGGAAAGAAGGTGCAAGGAACGGTGGTTCCATGTCACGCGTGATTACCCTCCCTTCTCTTTGCTCCTAATGTGCTGTTAGACTTAACCCTGAAGGAAACGCATGCTCATGAGGACACACGGGCTAAGGACACACCCACCCATGAAGATCTGCTGAAAAGGGGCGGTCTGGAGCCCTGCTCTGGAGCCCAGGCGGGTGAGGCAGGAGACACATCTCTGGGGTGGGTCTAGGACACGCACTGCACTCACCGTCTCCTGCACCGAACCTCAGGTCTTAGTGTCTGTATTAGTTTCCCACTGCTGCTGTAACAAATTACCGTGAACTTAGTAACTTGAAACAACACAAGTTATCTTACGGTTCTGGGGGTCACAAGTCCCACCTGTGTCTCACTACACAAAAAATCAAGGCATCACCAAGCTGTGTTCCTTCTTGAGGCTCAAGGGGAGAATTTTTTTCCTTGCCTTTTTGCAGCTTCCCAAGGCTGCCTGCATCCTTGGGCTTGTGCCTCTCCTCCCTCTATAAAGCCATTCCAGAAGCATCTTCTAACTTCTCTCTGCCACTCTCTGACCTGTGCTTCCATAATCTCTTCTCCTTTTCTGACTCTGACACTCCACCTCCCTCACTCACTGACAAGGGCTCTTGTGAAAACACTGGGCCTAACAGGAAAATCCAGGGTAAGCTCCCCATCCCCAAACCCTTAACTTAATCACACCTGGCAGGTCACCTGTGCCATGCAAGGGAACACACACGTTCACAGGGTCTGAGGATTAGGATGTGGATATCTTTGTGGGGCAGGACTCTACCGACGAGAGGGTCTTCATAGACCCTCAGGACATAAATGCTCCTCGTATCAACAAAAACAGAAAGGTAAGCTGTCATTATCAGGAAAGGATTAACAGAATCTCTGTCACCAAGGGAAGGAAATCCATTCAGTGACGTACAGCTTTCCCTACAAAGCTCTTTGGCTCCTAGTGTCACCTGACGAATGTGACTGTGAGAGTAACTTCTGGTCCAGGAGACACAAAGTCCCTTTCCCATGGCTGGGTGGGCCCCAGGGTCCATGATGCCCTCAGCCATTCCCCACCAGGCTGCACCCCACACAGACCTTTCAGAGTACCACCCGAGAAGCTTCAAATGCAAGACTCCTGCCACTTGATTTTTGAGTCCATTTTCTATCCTGCGAATGCCTTTTTTTTTTTTTAACGTTTATGTATTTTTGAGAGAGAGAGAGCACACGCACACGCAGGAGAGGGGCAGAGAGAGAGGGAGACACAGAATCCAAAGCAGGATCCAGGCTCTGAGCTGTCAGCACAGAGCCTGACGCAGGGCTTGAACTCACGAACTGCAAGAGATCACGACCAGGAGATCATGACCTGAGTGAAAGCTGGACACTTAACCAAGTGAGCCACCCAGGCGCCCCCATCCTGCAAAATCTTAGCAGACTGTGAAACGTGGGCAGTGCAGGGCCACGGAGGGCCCAGGGAGCAGGCTCTGGACAGCCCCCAGGCACACAGGTACACTACAGCTGAGAACAGCCAGCTCCAGAGCGGGCTCCAGAGCCCAGATACCCAGGCTGAACGCCTACTTTTGCAGATGACTGAGCCTGCAGGGCCCGATACAACCGCAGTCGCAAGCACCCTGCAGGCTAGAGAATGACCAGCTATCCTTTCCCAAACAACAGGCTTGGTGGCTTTCTCCTAATTCTTTCTGGGGTCCTCGCATGTCTGCTTTCTCTCCGGATTCCCATCCCCAGGAACCCAGGCCACTTCAGGTTAAGAAAGGCCCTTGCAGGGGCCCCTGGGTGGCTCAGTCAGTTGAGTGACCGTCTCTTCAGCTCAGGTCATGATCTCGTGGTTCGAGAGTTCAAGCCCGGCCTTGGGCTCTGTGCTGACCGCTCAGAACCTGGAGCCTGCTTCCGATTCCGTGTCTCCCTCTCTCTCAGCCCCTCTCCTGTACCCTTCCTCTCAAAAATAAATAAACATTAAATTTTTTTTCTAAAAAAAGAAAGGCCCTTGGAAGCCCAAGTCAGGTTGAGGCACGGGTGCATCACTGCAGCCTCCTTGGCCTCTAGCCAGGTGATCTGAGTGGGGAGCAGCAGTTTTACTTGCCAGGCTTCTGGAGAATGCTGTGGGGAGTGACCATCCCCTATGACCACCGGGTCACCCCTCTGGGCCTTTAGACAGCCTCCTCCTACAGTTAAAGGGCCACAATCGCACCAACACCGACCACTCAATTTCTACACCCAAGTTCTAAGTTACTGGGATTTTTCGTCTGGGCTTTCCTCTT
The DNA here is from genome assembly GCF_014898765.1 of Herpailurus yagouaroundi. NCBI lineage: Eukaryota > Metazoa > Chordata > Mammalia > Carnivora > Felidae > Herpailurus > Herpailurus yagouaroundi. Next base: position 22,277,688 of record NW_024412423.1, on the reverse strand, counting down.
GTTGCTCAGACCAGAGCCAACGCAATCGGGCACCATGGCCTCCAGGGTCCCTTCAACATGGACGGCGATGACAACAACAGGTGGCATTTACTGCTTGCTTACCACGTGTCGGGTCCTGTGTGGAAGGCCCTCGGCAGCCACACAGGGCCACGTACAGTTGTTACTCCTGTTCTCAGAGTCAGGGAAACTGAGGCTCTGAGAAGTTAAAGAACTTGCCCAAGGTCACAAACCAACTGACAGAGCCAGGACCCGAATCCAGCTCTGTCTGACTCCAGCGTCCACTTTCTTAACTACTCTGTTCCCCACCCGGCCCTGGGGTTTCCTTTCCCATCACAGAACCCCACCCAGAGGTTCCAGCTTGCAGGTTGCTGGGCCAGGAAGCCTTTGTGAACCTACGGCCAGCTCCAGGCGTTGCTTGGGGCAGCTGAGCTGTCCCCGAGCACTCCTGTGCGCGACAGCCTCCTGCCCCTGCTGACTGGGACAGCGGTGGGGACGCAGCCCAGGGGCCCCGTGCACCCTGAAGAGCAGTCTCTTTCTGTTCTGCCATGACCATATGCTGGAGCCTGACATGTCATGACTGCCCGGGGGTGGGAGCAGTGCCAGGGAGAAGACACGGAATGGGACTTTCTCAACGGAAAAGGCATAAGCAAACACCGCTGGGTTGGGAGACAAGATCTAAGTTCAGACTTGTGGGCTAAAGCTGTTGCCATCCTTGGGAATGAATCGTCATTAAAAAAACAAATACCCAAGGGTCCGGGGCCCGGGGAGTCACGGCCGCTAAGTGTTTCGCAACGACCCAACAGCACGGCAGCTAGACTCATACAGAGTCTGAAACATGGTCTCCTGGCCAAGCCCCCATCCACACACACACACCTGTCTCTCTTCCCAAAGCGTCCATGCCCCGCTCACCAGTGGCTCCAGATGTGGCCCCTCTAGCCCCAACCACACCAAAGCCCCCTGCCCTCACATTCAGTACAGTATCCCGGCACCCCATTCAAGACGTTTACTTCTCTGTTCCTTTGGAACTTCTACAACCATCATGAAAAGGGGAGGGGGGGAAATCTGCCCAAAGCCCCTACTCACTGGTGCCCACCGCCATGTTGCACACACAAGCTCAGAGACTCAGGCAAGCGGAGTCGTCCATGAAAGGTCATGCAGCCTCCCACGCACCTGCTCCGGGCAGGCAGGCCAGCCTGCACCTCGTCTTCTGAAGAAGCACTGGACTAGGAGAAGGGGTAGATTTGGCTTCTCAGCTCAGCCCACCGGCTTGATGTGAGGCCCTGGGTACACTGCTTGACATTTCTGAGTCTTTCAAAAGTTGTTGTGAAGATAGAGTAAGATGATAGGAGTAGACAGGCGTGGTACAGACACAGGATCTTGCACATGCCTGATAGGTGCTCAATAAGTGCATGGGGGTCCCTTCCTCTTCAACCTTCTTGTGTCTGTATGCCCTATCCTCTCTCGGACAAGAAGCCCATACAGAGAAATTGGGTCTTTTCCTTCCCCTGGGTGCCTCTGCGCCGAGCCCCTGAGGCCTCTTAAGAAACAGGACCTTGTGTGTGCCCAGGGAGGACTGAGATAAGTGTACTATAGAGGGAGGCCTCCAGCTCCTGCCAATGTGCTGGGTCACCCTCCCAACATAATCATCCAGAAATGCTGGGTAAGACACAGCATAAATATAAGTGCGAAGGGGAAGGAAGGAAGGAAGGAAGGGAGTGAGGGAGGGAAGGAAGGAGGGAACGAACAAACAGGTGTGGGAAATCTACAATGCTAAGAGCTCTAGCTGAATTAAGATGCCCAAGCCATGTAAGTACAGAAACCAGGGCTGCTGTAAGGTCATCAGCCAATCCCAGAAGCAGAAAAAAAACCTCTGACCTACAAAATAAGGAGGCTTAAACTAGGACCTCTGCCTGGACCTAGGACTCTCAAAGTTATACCTCAGGCAATCCACTCACTGGGAAAGGAGACAACCGGGAGACCTGGCCATCTCCAGCTTTGGCTCGGAGGGAGAAATACTCAGGGAGTGTCCTGTGGAGTTCGTGGCCCAAGCCTGCTTTCACCTGGGTGAATTTGCATTTCCTCAGTCAAAGAAACACCAAGTAGATAGGCAGATTTCAAGTGTCTTCAGGTAGGTGGCATCACTGGACACCAAGAAGAACCATTCACAAAATGGTTCTTCTCTCCGAAAGAACCATTCTCTCTCCAAAAGAACGCACGCTCAACCCAGGCTCTCCAGAATCTTGCAGATTATAACCGGTTAAATGTGGGCTCACCATGAAAAATTACCAAACACCCAAGGAAAGAAACCACTGTGAGCAAGAATCAGCAGGAAGGGCAGCAAAACTGACCCCCAAGGGCCAGGGTACAGATATGAAATAAGGCCTATAAGCTTAAACACAATGGGAGAGGAACATTTTAAAATTGATCCGGTGTACCTGATTAAGAAAGGATCACCTAGAACTCCTAGAAATGAAAAATGAAACCAGAAGCCCAATGAATAAATACAGCTGATGCGAGAATTAACTGGAAAAGATGTAAAGAAACAACTCAAAGTGGCAGAGAATGGGACAGGGGCGGGGACATGAAAGAAACACTTTAAGAATTATAGGGGTACCTGGATGGCTTAGTGGGTTAAGGGTCTAACTTCAGCTCAGGTCATGATCTCACAGTTCGTGGGTTCAAGCCCCACATCGGGCTCTGTGCTGACAGCTCAGAGCCTAGAACCTACTTTGGATTCTGTGTGTGTGTCTCTCTGCTCCTCCCCCATTTGTGCTCTGTCTCTTTTGGTCTCTCAAAAATAAACATTAAATTTTTTTTAACATTTAATTATTTGGGGGGGGGGGGGGGGGGGGAGAGGCAGAGAGAGAGGGAGACACAGAATCTAAAGCACACTCCAGGCTCTGATCTGTCAGCACAGAGCCCGATGCAGGGCTCGAACTCACGGACCGTGAGATCATGACTTGAGCCGAAGTTGGACGCCTAACTGACTAAGCCAAAAAATATATTTTTAATAAAAAAAAGAATTATAAGCTGGGGCTCACGATGAGAAGAGCGTGCCTTAGACAGCAGGTACCATTCAACCTGGGGCCCAAAAAGTACAACGACCTGAACCTGACTCACAGCGTGGAGCAAAACAGAAGACATACAGAACCCTGAGTAATAAAACATATTTTTGTCATAAGCCACTGGACCTATTGGGAGGTATTTGTGCTGCACAAAGTAAAACAGAAATCGGCACCTACAGGTGGAGTGCTATGCCAACCCAAACTTTGGCACAGTGGCTTTGGCACTGGATAGCTAGTGGTAAGGGAACCTAAAGAGGGATAGAAACATGGCACGTGGGTTACATGGCAGAAAAAATGCTGCCCACGAGATGTGGAAAACTGAATATAGACACCTCATCTATTTGTGGCTCCTGGCAGAGAAGCATCAGGAAAGATGATCCCTTGTGTGAGCTGATAAGACTGCCTGTACTTCAAAGGGTACTACAAGAAAGAAGTGAACTCAGACAAAGACCAACCAGTTCACAAGCAGAAGTGAGGGGTCCTGATGTCCCTGGGTTTCCAGAGTTGTGACACGGAGCGGTCTCCTCACCAAATTGAGGATGTGGCCACGAAGATGCAGATTTGGTCAAAAACCCATTGAAGGCCATGGCCTTTAAGACATGCTCAGAAGAGAGATCAAATCACAGATGAGGCCAGACACAGCCTTTGCTAAAACCCAAATGGATGAAGGTCATTCCTGGGAGGTGAAGGGCAAAATCAGGCTTTCCTCTCATGGAAACCTGATTACATCGAAACACCTATAACTGAGGGGATAGAAAGAGAGACAAAGACAGAGGGCGGGGGAAGAAGAGAAGGAGAGGGAGGGAGGGGTAGACCTCAAAAGAATGGTGGGTCTGGCTTTTGGCATAAGCAGCTGGGGCTCCAAAACACTTTAAAAGGAACTTAATAAGATATTAAAAATACAATACAACCAAATACATTTTAAAGGCTCTCGTGCATAGGCCACATAGGCAGACCCTCCTCGGCTCATGATGGTTGTGCCTTGGGAAAAAAGTGCCTTCCACATGATGCAAGCTGGCTGCTGGGGCCTCTCCTGGCATGGCATACCCCTATTACCATTCCCAAGAGGGCACTCAGGCCAAATGAAAACCAAGCTGTGCCAGGCAGGGGTATGCCGACCCTATCAGAAAAGTTCCTGGCCAGACAACCCATACCTTTTTGAACGACCCTCTCCAAGTGGACAAGGCACGATGTCCCTCAACCCTCAGCTGACCAAGGTTGTTCCAAGGACAGTGGCCAACATAAACAGCATATAAAAATGAGTCCAGAAACCAAATTGCCAGCTCCAGGATGATGACCGTCTATTTGCGTGGGGTAAACCAAACTTCCTGGGACGGCTTCCCAGAGCCCAGGGCCATCAGTCCTGCCCAGATCCCCAAGCTCAAAGGTGCCACTGGCAGTTTGGTCTCCAAAGATGACAGTTCGTCTTAGAGATCTGCCCTCACAACAACTCCCCGCACAGGCCCCAAGGAGGAAGGACAGACACAGCTTTGGGGCTGAGGGGTCCGGCCAACACAGAAATGCAGAGGCTCACGGAAAATGTGGGCTGGCAAGGGAAGAAATGGCAAAATGATCTGAGGGTGGAGGTGTGGCAGGCCATTACTCAGCTCATAATACACAATCATCGGCTGGTATTTCCCTGGATGGCACCCCAGAAGTCACCCTCACAAGAGGCTGTCGATGGTTACCGTACTGTGCAGGTGGCACTGGCTAATCTACTGACATCTGGCAACCTCTGGGCAGCAGGGTGACCCCTCATTCTCACGTTGGTCTGTCAAGCAACCCTCCTACAAGAAAAGAAACCAGACATCTCCCCAAACCAAAGGTGGTCACGACCAATACCCAATCTTCAGGCAATCTCCCCTCTTTAGAACACTTTCGGAGCTAAAGAATAGACTGCAAGGAATCTGGGCAGAAAGAGCGGTCACAACATCCACGCAAGAAAGCCCAGGCCCCTTCCTCGCACAGCAAGTCCCTCCAAGCCAGGGACGCGGCCCCCAATGAGCTTGTTCCTGTGGCATTCCAGCCAGGGCAGACAGCATATGACAGGCAGGCGCACCTGTAGGTGGCACAATGGCAACAGCAGACAGGGACAGCTGCTAACCGCCAGCAAGGACACAGAGAGAAAGAGTGCAGAACTGTCCAGATGAAAAGAAACTTGAAGAAACAGTAGCCTGTGACCATTCAGGAGTGAACAGTGCTTCACACCTGAGTAAGTTCCAAATTACAGAGAAGAATGAGGCCTGGCACATCATCACATGCAAGTGTACTTTAAAAATTGTGTAGGGGCTCCTGGGTGGCTCAGTCAGTTAAGCGTCCAACTTTGACTCAGGTCACCATCTCGCGATTCATGAGTTCGAGCCCCCGCGACGGGCTCTGTGCTGACAGCTCAGAGCCTGCAGACTGTTTAGGATTCTGTGTCTCCCTCTCTCTCAGCTCCCCCCCTGCTCGTGCTGTGTCTCTCTCTCTCTCAAAAATAAACATTAAAAGAATTAAAATTTTAAAAATTTAAAACTTTTTTAAAAATGTGAAACAAGTTTAAATAATTATTTTTTCCCAAATTATTTTTTTTTGATAGAGTGAGAGAACACGCGAGCAAGGGGGAGGGGCAGAGGGAGAGAGTGAGGGAAAGAGAGATTCCCAAGCAGGCTCCACTCTCAGCAGAGAGCCTGACGGGGCTCAATCCTACGACCCTGGGATCATGATGTGACCTGAAATCAAGAATCATAGGATGCTCGACCGACTGAGCCACCCAGGCACCCCTGAATGGAGATTTATCTAACCCCATGACTCCTTCCACATGGATCGGTTGGCGTTCTACAGTGAAGTGGAGCTTTCTCTTATTCCACACTTACTCATTTACACCAGTGTGGGCTCATGGGCTCAGTTTTGTGGGTGTTAAACCATTACCATCATTAGATATTTTGATGCTCAAATGTCCCAGATTGTGCCAATGGGAGCCCCTTCAAGATGGCTTCCGTGTCCTCTCAACATGCCCACTTCATTTGTTAATCATCTCCTTGCTTTCTGGCAGAAAAGATTTCCAGCACAGTGTACTTTTCCTGTCCCAGCCCTAGAATCGGCCATTTCTCCAAGGATTCCTAGTCTCCTTTAGTGGAAAATGCTATTAGAAACCATTACCTGAGCAACCAGGTGTGCCATTTGTCCTGGTTGCTAGGCCTTCCAGTGGAAAGAGCTCACCAACATTTGCAAATGCAGATACATATACATATGTATATGCAATATTTACCTATATGCTACTTTCTACATTTATCTATACTGAAAACCACGAGTTTACACAGATACCTCCAATACCAGTCTAACATAACTATGTTCATTCTCACTTCCCTCTTTCCTCTTCATCAACTCCCTCCTCTAACACCTGGAAAACCAGCCTCCTTAACCCTCAGTGTATTTACTTATCTGCTCGACCAACTTCTCAAATCCACTAAGCTGTCACCACACTCAGCCACCTTCCTCCTGTGGTCTTCAACCTCCGCTAGGTCACGTTGCCTATTGGGCCGGCACAAATGCTTTCCTTTTTCAAGTAGCTTTAGTGAATTATAAATTACCATAAAATTAACCCAGCTTAAGTATACAACTCAAAGATTTTCTAGTCAACTTACACAACTGTATAACCATCACTACCATTTGGTTCTACAACACTTCCATCGTTCCAACAAACTTGCCAGTGTCCATTTCAGACTGACCCCATTCCTCAGCTCCAGGCACCCAATGAACTGCTTACGTCTCCACAGATTTCCTTCCTCTGGAATTTCCCTGTAAAGATAAAAATGTATCTTTTACACCTGGTTTACTTCACTTAGCATCAGGTTTTTGAAGTTCATCATGCATGATGTAACATGCATCAGCACTTCCTTTTTATTGTTACATCATATTCCACTTTATAGACATGCCATATTTTGTTCATCCATTAACCAGTTGACAGACAACGGGAATGTTACCAGTTTGGGGTTACTACATACAGTGCTGCTATGAATACTCATGTACAGGTCTTTGTGTGGATACATACTTTCTTTTACTGTGGGTAGTATGGAAAGCACAATAATGGCTCCCAAAGATGCCCAACTTACTAACCAACTAACTTTCAGAAACCAAGATTATCCTGGGTTCTTTTATGTGAAGTCTATGACCTAATCCCCAGAGCCTGTAACTATGTTATGTTACACAGCAAAGGGGAATTAAGGTTGCTAATCAGCTGGTGTTAAGAAAGCAAGATTACCATGGACTCCCTAGGTGGGCCCAGCATACACACAAGGGTCCTTTCAAAGGAGAAGAGGAAGTCAGAGTAATGCTCTGTAAGAAGGACTCTGCCCACTGCTGCTAGCTTTAAAGATGGAGGAAGGAGGCCATGAACCAAGGGATCCTTGAGAGCCTCCAGGAAGGAAGGTAGCCCTGCTGACTCCCTGATTTTAGCCCCGTGAGACCCTGTTGGACCTCTAGCCTCCAAAGCAGTAAGATAATACATTTGTGTCATTTTCAGTGACCCAGCTTGTGGTGATTTGTTACGACAATAAGAGAAAACCAAGACAGAGGGTCCCCGAGTGAAAATGGTTCAAGTTATCATTTTTTGACTTCATGATGGAACAAAAGCCATACACAGTCGCTAGAAACCACACTTCAAATTTTGTACTTTACTCTTTTTCTGAGCTAGCGATAGGCAGTTACGATACTCTCTCTCACTGCTGGGCAGGGGTAGGGAGCCACAGCTCCCAGCCAGCCATGCAACCTTGAAGATAAGCCACCAATAATTTACAGACACCCTGCCCCCATACAAACCTTCTGTTTTTCACTTTCAGTACTGTATATTCAATACATGACATGACATGTTCAACACTTTGTGTTACACAATTTTGCTCAATTGTAAGCTAATGTGAGTGTTCTGAGCACATGTATGGTCTGCTTGGCTAAGCTAGGTTGTTAGTAGGTTAGGTGTATTCAATGCATTTGCCACTTACATTATTGCCAACTTATGATGCGATTATCAGGATATAAACTTGCTGTAATTCAAAGAAGGTCTGTACGGGGAGATACCTAAAATTGGATATTGGATTGGATGATAAGTTTATGTTTAACTTTTTAAGAAACTACCACATAGGTTTTCAAGGTGGCTGTATCATTTTACATTCTTATCGGAAATGTATGATTTTGGTGAGTTTCTAGAACCCTTAGATGGTTGCTTTGGACACTTTTGTCTAGTTTTATCACTGTTTTGGGGTGGAGAGGATTTGCCAAGTTTCTTTTCTCACTCCACCATAACAAAACCCAATGAGTTTTTGACTGCCTTACTGAAGAAGAGAGAAAGGAGGGAAAAAGGAAACAGAGGAAAGATTAAATATTTGTAATGGGCTTATTGGCAAGACTAGAGGACAATGGATTTCAGGGCCTCACACACTACCCCACTTCTTTTAAAAAATTTTTTTAAGTGTTTTATTTATTCTTGAGAGAGACAGAGAGCATGAGCGAGGGAAGGACAGAGAAAGAGAGGGACACATAATCCAAAGCAGACTCCAGGCTCTGAGCTGTCAACACAGAGTCTGACGTGGGGCTCCAACTCAAGAGCCATGAGATCATGACATGAGCCAAAGTCAGACACTCAACTGACTGAGCCACCCAGGTGCCCCAACACCAATTCTTATTAACTGTATGATTTGGGGCATGTTGTCTCACTTGTCTGAGCCTCAGTATCAGCACCACAATAAATAATAATCAGAAAAAATAATAGGACACGTGTCCTATGTTTGTGAGGAGGACTAAATAAGATAACACGGGTAAGGCACATAGGCAATGCTCAGCCTCCAAGCTGCTCTATTGGAAGAATATGTAATTAATCAAAAAACAAACAAACAAAACACAAAGTGTGGGTTTCTAGAAATGGAAGAATATGTAATTGCAAAAAACACACAAAATGTGGGTTCCTAGAAATGTAAACCCTTGCCTGGTTGGCCTAGTTTCCAAGTTGCTCATAGATCTCAGCAAGTGAAAACGTAACTACAAAATCCGACAAGTCGTCTGTTGCCAGTGGTTACCCATGAACCATGCTCATCCACCCAAAACAACTCTACATATCTGTACAAAATTCTGTTTTTTAATTTTTTTTTTCAACCTTTATTTATTTTTGGGACAGAGAGAGACAGAGCATGAACGGGGGAGGGGCAGAGAGAGAGGGAGACACAGAATCAGAAACAGGCTCCAGGCTCTGAGCCATCAGCCCAGAGCCTGACGCGGGGCTCGAACTCCCGGACCGCGAGATCGTGACCTGGCTGAAGTCGGACGCCTAACCGACTGCGCCACCCAGGCGCCCCAAAATTCTGTTTTTAAACATCTTTTTGGTACGTCTTTTCACGTGGTCACCCAAAAAGCCTACTGGGTAGACCAAACAGGAACGATCACGTCTGACAGATTAAGGGAACTGAGGTCCACAGCTGCCAAGTGATTCATTCAAGACTCTGCAGAGAGAAGGTGGCAGAAATGCCACCATTTTTCCTTTTCTGCAGTGCATGTCTCTGGTTTGCTCCCAAGGGTACCTTTCCCACCTCTTTTTCACTGATATCATTTGCTCGTGGACCATGGAAAAGATCAAGGTTCATCAAATCCAGAGATGCTAATAACACAGTCAACGTCCATGAACACATGCTGATTTCATTGTAATTGTGCTCATCTTGCTGGGAGCAGCCATGCATGGCTCGGTGGAAATTTAAGACTCCATTACAGAGTTAAATTGGCATTTGTTCTGAGCCCAGTGGCATTTTTGATGCATTTGTGAAAATGGAAATGAGTCGAGGCACCCAAGGCCGATTACAAAGGGCAAGTTAAACACCCCCAGAACCCACAACGAAGGCCCGGTCTATTGATTCATGGCTGTGCCAACAGTTCCCCACGCTCATCCTCCCAAGGGCAAAGCCTTCTTCTTCTCACACAGCCCTGTCCTGCCTGTCCATCTTGGACCCATCTTCACAACAACAACCTGACCTAAGTCCTATCATTCTCCTCATTTTGCAGATGAGAAAGCAGAGGTTCAGAGAGGTTAAGTGACTTTCCTGAGTCACGCAGCTGGTAACATGGTGAATCCAGGCTTCAAACTCAGGTCACTGAGACTCAAAATTCCATGGGCTCGGCATGCTTCTCTCCAGTATCCCTTGCACACAGACCTCCTCTTCCCTCCTCACTACGCTCCCTTGATCATTATATACTCCGATCTGAAGAACACAGTGTATAGGTCGGATAGCTATACATTCTTGGGGAAGGGGTGTGCATGTCAGCTCACCCAAGGCTATCTCTGTGTAACCTCTGCCCTCCAACATTCACATACAAGGTCAGTTTCTGATTTGACGCCTTTAAAACAAAAAACGCTGGAGTTAGAAGTTATTTATATAGAAGAACAATGCCTGAGGGTCTCATCGAACTTGTAAACTTTGCTATAATTGTTTTTTATTGTTTTGACTTTTGTTTTTGCTGCTCTGGGAAAAGCTAATCCATTACACCAGTGATGCTTTGTTCTCTTAAGTGTTTAACTTTGTTGGAGGGCATGGGGGCAAGACGTGAACCAGAAAGTAATATAGAACCTTGCAAACTCAAGGGAGAGGAGTCCTCAGATGAAGAGCCATATACGCCTCCTGTCTGTCTGTCTCCTTCCACCTTGATCATACACATACATACATGACCAAAGTTGACAGTCTAGCCCCCAAAGGACATTTCCTTAAGTTCCCTCTCTGGGCTATTCCAAAAGCCCAAGAAGATCAGGCACATTCCCCCTGGACACGGCAGTATCTGAGAGGGAGACACAGGTGTGACCCCAGAAGGGTGAAGGCCGAACATGCCTCCCACTCATCTTCCAGGAAAACTGGAGAGAGAGGTCCTACCTGCAGCTCCCTGTCCCCTGTGGCCTTGAGCTTCTCCCCACATTTCCACTAGGAGCACCTGGCCTCCAGGGCTGCTCCCCACATTTCCAGGGATCAGTGGGAGTGGTGGAAGTAGAGACAGGGAGTAGACAAGATTCACTGATTCTACCTTACAAGGCAGGTTCTTCAGAATCATTCATCCATCCATCCATTCATTCATGGCCAGACAACAAACTAGGAGCCGGTGACTGGCAGTAATGCAGCACTCCACAATTTCCAAAACCATTTCACACAGTTCTCTTGGCCGACCCACACAATGTCCCTGTCTGGCACAGTAGAGATCAGGCCCATTTTACAGATGAGCAAATGGGTATCCAAAAGTAACTTGCCCAGGTCCCAGAGCACACAGCAAAACCAGGTTGAGAACCCAGAAGGGGGGCATGCAGGTAGACCTCACTGCGTCTCCCCACAGCACTGGACAGCCTTCTCCCGATAACTAATCCCTGCCCCAAGTTCCCAGAGTAACCTCGGCGACAGGCCTCCATTCACACCCTAGTTCCACCACTGTCTAGCGGAGACCACACCTTCCCGTGCACAACTGGCCTCATCTTTAAAATGGGCACAAGAGTGACAACACCATAAGGTCACTGAAGGGGATCAAGGGGAGCTGTGTCCTTCACGGCACCTGGCACAGAGGGAGTACATCAGAGACAGCAGCCGCTCATATCCTCATATCGCAATGGCGCCGTGGGGCCCTGCTGGGCACACTGCAGGGGCTCAGGACCCTCACTTCCACCAACCAGGGCCCTGGGGTGTGAGCCCGTTTCTCCCCAGCCCCGGCCCCCCCCCCCCGGAAGACAGCAGGGGCTGGGAGGGAGGGAGAAGCTCAAGGCAGGGCTCCTGGCAGCCTCGCGGCCGGGCACTCCCGGTCCTCGCCTTTGTCTGTGCGCCTGTAACTGAGAGGCCCGTCTAGACTGAGCGGCTACTAGAAGTAATCCCGGGAAAATCTCCCTGAAACCTGATCCCTGCCCTTATCGAGGGCCAGGCAGATTAGCCTGATTGATTGAACGATGGACGCCAGGGCTTTAACAGGATCTCCATGTGTCTCCTGTGCAGAAGGGGCTCTGGGCAGGCGCAGGGCCCACACTGCAGAGGAACCTGTCCTGCGGGGTCAGCAGGCCAGTCGGCCTCCTTCCAGCCTACAGGAGGAGGGGGCTGGGAAGACTCACCTCTCCCAGGGCCATCACAGCAACCCACAACAGTTCTACTGCTTAGGGGCTGCCTTCCATGATCAGGTCCCTGCTAGGACTCACACACCCCACATGGGGAGCACCTATTGTCATCACCAATCTCCTCTTCCTCCTCCTGATCATCCCTGTTTCACAAGTGGGGGCATGGAGACTAAGCGACACCCTCCGGCTCACACACCAGAAAAGCAGCAGAATCAGAGGCCACGAGCCCTCACCCACAGTCTGGCCCTGCCCCTCGGCACTCACATAGCAGCAGTCAGCAAGCCACATGCCCTGGTCATTGTTCCAGACGACCTTCCAATGTCCTTCGGCAACGAAGTCAGCCTCTGGGCCTCTTCAACATAACCATGGGTGCGGAAGTGCTCTGTGAGCAGCAACAGACACCTGCAAGCCAGTGTGGTCACCCAAACTGTCATTCTCTTTTGTTTTCATCTGAACCACCAAGCTTGGGAACTAACTATAAACAAAGCAACGCTGCCCCAAGCTGCCTCCACCAAGAGCCTTCCAGAGCGAGTGTGTCGAACAGAGGGCAAGGCCACCGGGCACACATGGCCCACCAGCTCAGGAAGAGAAGGGCTGTGCCGGCCACAATCCACCGGGCCTCACCAAGGGGAGGATGCAGAGAAACGTGGTCGGGACACCCTGTGATCCGTGTGCTTTGGAAGAGCCCGGGAGCGAGGACGGACGGCTGAGCTGGCCAGATCAAGGCCGCAGACTCACCCCGGGTAAGAGTCCTCAAGTAAGCCAAACCTGACTCACCCCTACCTCCGCCACTCACCTGTGTGACCTTGGGACAGTGACCTGCCCTGTCGGAGCCGTATCAGCTCCATTTCACAAATGAGAATTTCAACCCCCCACCCCCGCCCAGCTTTAAGGGGTGTCAGGATCAAAACGAACCGGTCGATACCCTACATGTTAGGCTAGGCATGGCAAGAGACTTGCCCCCCAACCTAGAAACTCTCATGACGACTCAGAATCGATGGAACCTTAATGAACTGTTACACGGGAAAGGCCAGAAGCAGCAGAGCCACGTTCTATCCCCTCCTGCAGAGCGAGTGCTCAGGAATGCTACCTACTAGAGCAGTCCCTTCATCACTGTCTGCAGCACAGGCTGGGACAGTCTCTCCTGGGCACCACCACCTGCATGGCAGGAGGGCTGCTGTGCCAGGCCTTCATACCACCGAGGAGGAAACTGAGGCCCGGGAGACTTCCCCTGAGGGCTCTGTGAAAAGGTTCCCATGGAAGCATTATCAGCTCATTAACTAGAGTGGGTAACACTGATCCCCCAGTAATACCTTGGTGAGTTGTTTTTTTTTTTTGCAACGCAAATACCCAGCCAGGGTCCTAACTCATTTCAGCAAATGAGCAAATGGCTCATTTCTGTCTCTGTGATCTTAAATTGGATAATCCCTGCCCCTCTGGTTTCCTGTTAGCCAGGTAACACCTGCGCTTTCAGAGTCCCCTCACCTGCCCTGTCACTGCGCCCCTGTGTGCATCTCAGGTCTACCCCTGGCCAGCCCCATGTCTAACCCCAGCATCTCCCATGTCTGTCCAGAGCCAGCCAGACCCTCAGCTGTGGACTGGTCCCCAATCTACCTTCCAGATATTGGGCCCTTGGGTCGTCATCTTTCTCTACCCGCCTCAACCCACCTGTGCACCCAGAGGCAGTGCCTTCATCTCCAAAACTGGTCAATTTCTTCCTGTACCTTTATTCCTATGCGGGGAATGGCCACTGAGGCCTTAAGGATGGGGGCCATTCCACTTGGGGCAGGAGCCTGAAAGAGTCCTAAGACCATCAAACACCTTGGGTGCTAAGGAGAGAGAGGCCAAAATTAAGTTTTCCCATACAAGTTAGTATCACAAGCATTAGCAGAATACCCACCATGTGCCGGTCCCCATGCAGGCAGTCGGGCAGAAAGAAACATATACCTCCTAACCTCTAGAACCCCATCTTACCAAGACCATGCACGCCAGGGTCCCAAAGGCACTGAGACAGGAGATGTGATTGGCAGGGAGGGAGTGGATCCCTACAGGGGGGGATTCTGAGAGCCTGGCAGGAAGCCTGGGCTCAGGTACTGTGAAGGACTGCAAGGTGTAAGGGACAGGAGCACAGGGTGGAGAGGCCCCGGCTCAGTGGGACTCCGGGGGGAAGAAGGGGAGCTCAAATCACAGTGTGAATTTGCACAGGGGAGAAGGGAAGCCAGTATGACTGCAGAGCAGGGCTGAGTCCCAGAAAGACCGCTCTGGTGGCAATGGTGGGGGTGGGGAGAGCAGCGAGGGGACCACAGTAATAGTGCTTGACAGAAGGCTCCTGGGCCCACATTCGGCCCCATTTATAAGCTGTGTGACCTTGGGCAGATTACTTAACCTTTCTGAGCTACAGTCTCCGCCTCAGTCAAAAGGAGACTCCAGCGGCAGGGTGTCACATGGATTCAAACCGATAACGCATGAAAAGCATTTAGCATGATGCCTGGCACACAGTAAATGCTCAATAAATGTTTGCTTAGAAAAACAAAAAGCCAAAGGCTGGCTTCTACAGCCTCCTCCCTCCCCCATTCTCCCCAATCAATAAAAGCAGCCCTTTTATCTAAATCCCTGGGACCAAAGGGAAACCAAACACAGCAGCTGTAGCTCGGCTTCCCGAGACCCGTGGCCCCCCTGCCTGGGCTTCTCCCGTTGGGGCCCACCGTGGCTGCCGTGGCCGAGGAAAGAATGCTGGCGCAGTGACCTGGCCATGAACCTTCCCCCAGCCTCCAAACACGCACAAAAGCATTGCTCCTGTCTTGGTAACGCCAGCACCACCCGGCCCGGCGCACCCCGCCCCCAGGGAGCCCACAGAACCCATACGGCCCATGCAGAATTACAGACCTGCCTGGTTCTGCCGCCCCGTACCACCGCTGGGGCAGAAGGAGAAAAATGAAAGAAAAAATCCGTTCTTAATATTTATGACTCTGGTGATATTCGTGTGCACAGGGCTGAATTCCTGCATAAAGAGGAGAAATTCAATCCAGTGTAAAATGCGCTTGGTAGAGGAGGGGGTAACACAAGCTCTCGAAACCCTGAGAACTTTTGGTTGGTCTTTTCACAAGAAAAGTGTGGGATCTTCCAGGTGGGCTGAGAGGTGGGGAGGCAAACATTCTGCAGAATTAGGGGGGAACCAGCTTGGGTCAGGCTCTCAGGGACTTCAGACACAGGTCCGTGCTGGTGGCTGCGGGATGGTGACGTGGCAGTGGACTGTCCCTCGCCATGGTCCTGAGCCACTGATATGTGGAGCATGCCAGCGACTCATAGCGGGCAGCGTGAAGCAAAAAGGCATTTCAGAGAAAATAAAAGTGGGACTGTTCCCTTGACCATCTTTGGATCATAAATTATTTTCTGGGGGCGCCTGGGTGGCGTAGTCGGTTAAGCGTCCGACTTCAGCCAGGTCACGATCTCACAGTCCAGGAGTTCGAGCCCCGCGTCAGGCTCTG
>NW_024412423.1:22232961-22261941 GCF_014898765.1 Herpailurus yagouaroundi | reverse complement strand
GGTCACGATCTCACAGTCCAGGAGTTCGAGCCCCGCGTCAGGCTCTGGGCTGATGGCTCAGAGCCTGGAGCCTGTTTCCGATTCTGTGTCTCCCTCTCTCTCTGCCCCTCACCCATTCATGCTCTGTCTCTCTCTGTCCCAAAAATAAATAAACGTTGAAAAAAAAATTTTTTTTTAAATAAAAAAAAAATTATTTTCTGTAGTGAGGTGTCGCAGAAGGATCGGGGTCTTGGGGATAAGGTCCCAGGCTTGAATCCTGTTCCCCAACTGACAAGCAGCACCACTCACCCACGGTGACCCTGAGCCACAGGTGAGGTGCCCGTCGTGAGGGTGAAATTAAACAAGGTGATGTGTGTGAAGCACTGACCCTGTGCCCAGTGCATCCCTGCCCCCAATAACAGAGTCCACTTCCCAATACAGCAGATCTATGTCACCCCCAAGGTGGGGGGGGGGGCAGTGGATCAATCACCTAGATAAAATACAGTTTTTAAATGACCATCACTAGGTAATTGAAATAACAAGGGGTTTTTTTTTTTCCCATGGAAATTATCTAAATAGCCTCCAGTTCCTTATGTGTGCAATAGATATGAACAGATAAACAAGGGACTTAGTGGCCCTCTTGGAAAAGCCAGCCCCTGGTCATATTTCCAGAAATCAGAAGGACAGCTTCGTCTTTGCAGAAAGCATGCTGAGTCCTTAGAACTAAAAATGCAATTCCCTGTCCTACAAGAATTGCTCCAGGCTGGGAAACAAGTTAAAGAGCATCTCTGGAGAGGTACAAAATTCATGGTAAATGGTGGTAAGGAAAAATCCTCACGAGTGTGACCTTACCTTCCAACTAGACCTTTTTATTTTTTTTTTAATTTTTTTTTCCAACGTTTATTTATTTTTGGGACAGAGAGAGACAGAGCATGAACGGGCGAGGGGCAGAGAGAGAGGGAGACACAGAATCGGAAACAGGCTCCAGGCTCTGAGCCATCAGCCCAGAGCCCGACGCGGGGCTTGAACTCACGGACCACAAGATCGTGACCTGGCTGAAGTCGGGCGCTTAACCGACTGCGCCACCCAGGCGCCCCCCAACTAGACCTTTTTAAAGAAGAAGCTTTTACATTTCTTCCTTCCTTCCTTCCTTCTTTTTTTTTTTCTTTTTTTTTTTTTTTTTTTTTCTTTAACTAAGAATGCCTCCAGTCAGGCTGCAGGATCTTAATGAGAATATCCAAATTAGGCAATGATTTTAGGAACCTGGTAAAACTTCCGGTCAGCTGAGGGTCTTGGTAGGTATCTTTTTTTCTAACTTCGTTAAAACATAATTTACATGAAATAAATGCATCCCTTTTGTGTATGTGGCTGCTTGTTGACACACATACACATGTAACCAGCACGGTACAAACCCCCCCTGTACCCTTCGGCACTTGGTTACCCTCACCCCAGCCAATGATGAATGGGACTTCAATCACTATCGTTTTGCTTGTTCTAAAACTTCATGCAAATGGAATCACTTATGATGTGCTTCTGTGTCGCTCAGCAGAATGGGTTTGAGACTCCGATATCATGTATGTAAGCAACTTGTTGTTTCTTATTTTGAAGCAGTATTTCACTGTATCATTGTATGAGTGTACCATAATTTGTTTATCCATTCACTTACTGATGAGTATTTGGGTTCTTTCTAGTTTCTTTCAATTTCTCCCTTTATGGCTGGTAATATGTGCTTTATGTATTTACGTGCTCCTATGTTGGGTGCACAGATATTTATAACCGTTGTATTCTCTTGTTGGATTGATCCCTTCCTTTATCATTATGTAAGGCCTTCCTTGTCTTATGAATGAAACTGCTACTACTAGTCTTGAGGTGGACATATATTCCCATTTCTCTTGCGTAAATACCTAGAAATGGAAGACAGTTAAGTGGGAATGTGAATTTAAAAGAAACTACCGGGGTGCCTGGGTGGCTCAGTCAGCTGAGCATCTGACTTCGGCTCAGGTCATGATCTCACGGTTCGTGGATTCGAGCCCCACATACAGCTCTGTGCTGACAGCTCGGAGCCTGGAGCCTGCTTCAGATTCTGTGTCTCCCTCTCTCTCTCTGCCCCTCCCCCACTCACACTCTGTCTCCCTCTGCCTCAAAAATAAACATTAAAAAAAATTTTAAATAAAAGAAACTGCCAAGCCATTTCCCAGAGAGACTGTACAATGCTAAACACTTCAACAGGATATGACAGTTACAGTTACTCCATATCCTCACTAGCACTTGGAAGTGTCAGTTTTTTTATATTTAAAATATTTTCCTAATCTACAGATTTACTGAGGTATAATTTACAGTCAGTAACACTAACCTATGTTAAGGATACAGTTTGATTCACTCTGGTAATTATGTATAGTCATGTAATCACAACCACAATCAAGATACAGATACAGATATAGATATATAGATTTAGATGCACATACACACACAATGGAGTATTACTCGGCAATCAAAAAGAATGACATCTTGCTATTTGCAACTACGTGGACGGAACTAGAGGGTATTACGCTAAGTGAAATTAGTCAGAGAAAGACAAATATCATATGACTTCACTCATATGAGGACTTTAAGATACAAAACAGATGAACGTAAGGGAAGGGAAGCAAATATAATATAAAAACAGGGAGGGAGATAAAAACATAAGAGACTCTTAAGTATGGAGAACAAACAGAGGGTTACTGGAGGCGTTGTGGGGCGGGGGATGGGCTAAATGGGTAAGGGGCATTAAGGAATCTACTCCTGAAATCATTGTTGCACTATATGCTAACTCACTTGGATGTAAATTAAAAAAATATATATATATTAAAAAAAAGATACAGAACATGTCTACCCCAAAATTTCTATCCCTCACTGAGCCCCAGTACAGTGGGATCCCCTGCCCTGAACCTTAATACTCAGCCGTCACTGATCTGGATTCCTTCCTCTTCCATTATTTGCAACAGTCTGAGAAAGACCAGGATTAGATTTTCTTTAAATATCTGGTAGAATTCACCTGGTGAAGTCATCCTGTCCTGGACTTTTCTTTGCTGGGAGATTTTTGATCAGTGATTCAATTTCATCACTAGCAACTGGTCTTTTGAGACCTTCTATTTCTTCCTGATTCAGTTTGGAAAGATTGTATGTTTCCAGGAATTTATCCGTTTCTTCTAAGTTGTCCAATTTCTTGGTGTCTACTTTTTCGGAGTAGTCACTTACAATCTTTTGTATTTCTGTAGTATTGGTTGTAACATATCCTCTTTCATTTCTGATTTTATTTATTTATGTATGTATGTATGTATGTATGTAGGCTCTTTTTCTTGATAAGGGTAGCAAAAGGTTTTTCAATTTTGCTTCTATTTATGAAGAAACAGCTCTTTTCTTTGTTTTATGGTCAACCAGTTATGGTTCATCTTGTGTCTCCTCAAAATATTAATGCAATGCTTGGGATATTTTAGTCTGAGAATGACTGCAAAATCTATGATAATCTTTTCTAGATATTGCACATTGACTTGAACACAAGAACATGTCACTGCATTCCTCAGGGACAAGAAAGTGATATTTAAAGAATTCTTAATTATAGCATCTTCTTCTTTTTTAAACTGAATCATAATTAACATGTAATGTTTTATTGGTTTCAGGTGTACAACATAGTGATTTGACAATACATTACTCAGTGCTCACCATGGTAAGTGTAGGATCAGCTCTAATTTCATTGATCTTTTCTATTATTTTTTAAGTCTCTAATTTATTTCCTTCCTTCTACTAGCTCTCGCCTTTGTTCTTTTTTTCTACATCTAAAGGGTATAAGGTTAGATTGTTTGAGATTTTTCTTGTTTCTTGAGGTAGGCCTGTGTTGTTACAAACTTCCCTCTTAGGATTGTTTTTGCTGTATGCCAAAGATTTTAAACCATTATGTTTCTGTTTTCATTGGTCTCCAGCTATTTTTTTATTTCCTCTTTGATTTCTTTGATAACCCCCTGGTTGTTTAGTGGCATGTTTTTTAGCCTCTATGTGTTTGTGTTTTTTCCCATTTTCTCCTTGTAATTCATTTCTAGTTTCATACTGCTGTGATTGGAAAAGATGCTTGATGATTTCAATCTTCTTAAATTTCCTGAGACTTGTTCTGTGCCCTATCATGTGATCTATCCTGGACATGCTGCATGTGTGCTTGGAAAAAAATGTGTATTTGGCTATATTTGGATGGAATGTTTTGTGTATGTTTGTTAAGTCCATCTGGTTTAATGTGTCAATCAAAGACACTGTTTCCTTCTTGGTTTTCTGCCTGGACGGTCTATCCACTGATATAAGTGGGGTGCCCTACTATTATTGTATTACTGTCAACTTCTCCCTTTACGTCTGTTAATATTTGCTTTATGTATTCAGGTGCTTCGATGTTGGGTGCACAGATATTTACAACTGTTGTATTGTCTTGTTGGAGTGATCCCTTCTTTTATCATTATGTAATGTCCTCCTTGTCTCGTTAGTCTTTGTTTTAAAGTCTGTCTGTCTGACACAAGGACTGCTAACCCAGCTTTTCTTTTGCTTCCATTTGCTTGGATTATCTTTTTCCACCCCTTCATTCTCAGTGTGTGTCTTTAGGTCTGAAATGAGTCTTTCACAGACAGCAAAAAAAAAAATGGGTTCTGTTCTGTTTTCATTCCTTAGGTCACCCTGTCTTATGATTGGAGCATTTAGTCCATTTACATTTATTTTATTTATTTATTTATTTATTTAACGTTTATTTATTTTTTTGGGACAGAGAGAGACAGAGCATGAACGGGGGAGGGGCAGAGAGAGAGGGAGACACAGAATCGGAAACAGGCTCCAGGCTCTGAGCCATCAGCCCAGAGCCCGACGCAGGGCTCGAACTCACGGACCGCGAGATCGTGACCTGGCTGAAGTCGGACGCTTAACCGACTGCGCCACCCAGGCGCCCCTAGTCCATTTACATTTAAAGTAACTATTGATAAGTATTTACTCATTGCCATTTTGTTCACTGTTTTCTTGTTGTTTTTGTAGTTCTTCTCTGTTCCTTTCTTCTTCTCTTGCTCTCTTCCCTAATGATTTGATGAATTTCTGTAGTGTTATGTGTGGGTTCCTTTTTATTTTTTGTGTGTCTATTATAGGTTTGTAGTTACCATGAGGTTCATACATAATATCCTATGTAAATAGCAGTCTACATTAAGTTAATGGTTGCTTACATTCAAATACATCTGAAAGCACTACATTTTAACTCCACCTCTGCATTTTATGAAAATATCATATTTCACGTTTTTAATTTTGTGTACCACTTAATTTTTATAGATATCATTGATTTTGCTACTTTTGTCTTCTGATCTTCATACTAGAGATTGCTGTAATTTTAGAGCAGGCTTTAAAATCAGTTAGTTTAGGGGCACTTGGGTGGTTCAGTCGGTTAAGCACCCAACTTCAGCTTAGGTCACGAACTTGAAGTTCATGAGTTCAAATCCCAAGTCAGGCTCTGTGCTGACAGCTCAGAGGCTGGCGCCTGCTTTGGATTCTGTGACTCCCTCTCTCTCTACCCCTCTCCGGCTCACACTGTCTCTCACTCAAAAATAAATAAACATTAAAAAAATTAATAATAATTAAATAAAATCAGGCAGTTTAAATTCTCCAAATTTGTTTTTCCATTTTTTAATGTTTGTTTGTTTGTTTATTTATTTATTTTGAGGAAGAGAGACAGAGATAGCTGCGGAGGGGCAGAGAGAGAGAGAGAGAGAGAGAGCGAGAGAGAGAGAGAGAGAGAGAAGCCCAACACAGGCTCAAACGCATGAACCATGAGATCATGACCTAAGCAGAAATCTGAATTTCTGCTGACGCTTAACTGAATGAGCCACCCAGTGCCCCTCCGAATTGTTTTTCTTGTTCAAGATTACTTTGGATGTTGTAGGACCTTTGCATTTCCATATGTATTTTAGAATCAAGTTATTAATTTCTACAAAAAAATTCACCGTGACAGATATGAATTGCATTAGTTGGGGAGGATGGACATCTTAACTATACTGAATGTTCCAATACACGAACATGGCACCTCTCTCAATTTATTTAAGTCTCCTCAAATATCCTCAGTAATGTTTTGTGGTTTTCAGCGTAGAGCTCTATTCACGTTCCATTACATTTCCCCTTACATATTTTATGGGTTTTTTTTTAATAACTACTACAAGTGGAATTCTCTCTTGAAGTTTATTTTCTAATTGTTTGCTCCAAGTATATAGACAAAATAGATTACAATCCATTTACAAAAGTGACCATGTAGCCTCTGAATTTGCTAAATTCACTTTTCAGTTCTAGTTACTTTTTCATAGATTCCTTAGGATTTTTCTACATATCTGATCATATTGCCCCAAAATGAGGACAATTTTAATTCCTCCATCCCTATCCATATACCTCACTTCTTTTACTTGCCGTTTGGCATTAGCTAGAATTTCCAGGTCAATGCTGAATAGAAGTGACCAGAGTGGACAACACTATCTTATTTTTAATCTTGGGAGAAAAGTGCTTCCTATTTCAACAACAGACGTGAAGTAAATTGTAGATTTTCTATAAACGCCTTTTATTGGCTTGAAGAATTCCCTTCTCTTTCTAATTGGCTGCATTTTTATTATAACGATGGCTGATAAATTTTCTCAAATGCGCTTTCTATGCCTTTAAGATAATCACTGCTTTCCTCCTTTACTCTGTTTATGTGGCTTATATTGATTGATTTTCAAATATTAAATCAGCTTTGCATTCCTAGAATAAACACAGCTTGGTCATGATGTATTATCCTTTTTCATATTGCTGGATTTGTTGTGATACAGTTACATGAAGGATTTTTGTCTCCTTAATGTGTCTCATGTGTTCTCACGTTCGAGAAAGATATTGATCGAGAGTTTACTTACTCTTGTGTCAGGTTCTGTTATGAGAGTCATGCTGTCCTCATCAACAAACTGGGAAGTATTTCTTCTTCCTGTATTTTCTGAAGGAGTTAGTATAAAATTCCTATTAGGTATTCCCTAAATATTTGATAGAATTCACCAGTGGAACCACCTGGGCCTGGAGTTTTCCTTGTGTATAGGTTTTTAAAAAGCAAACTCAATTACTTTTATAGGTGTAGAGCTGTTCGGATTTGGCAATGAGTCTTTAGATGCAACACCAAAAGCACGTCCATGTAAAGATAATGTGATAGGGTGAAATTTAATAAACTTTAAAACTTATGCTCTGCCAAAAACACAGTTAAGAGAATAAAAAGAAAGCCCACATATTGGGTTAACTCTTAAAACTCAACAATAAAAGGGGCACCTGCATGGCTCAGTCGGTTAAGCATCCAACTCTCAATTTTGGCTCGGGTCATGATCTCACAGTTTCACGTGTTCACGCCCCACATCAGGCTCTAAGCTGACAGTGCAAGAGCCTACTTGGGATTCTATCTCTCCCCACCCCCTCTCATGATGCCTCTCTCTCAAAATAAATAAGTAAACTTAAAAAAAAATTTTTTTTAAAAACCTCAACAATAAGAAAACCACCCAATTTTTAAAATGTGTAAAAGATCTGGAAAGCTCATCACAGAAGCTATAGAGATGGAAAATAAGCACATGAAAAATGCCCAATATCCCAAACACAAATACATGAAACAGATTTGAGAAAACCAGATCCTTACCAATGAGGTATTATCTTTAGATTACCATTTAAGAAGGCAGGAAAGTATGTGATAGATGTTATTTGGTTCAGAAACATATTTTGTTTTAGAATTTGTTGCCTAAGAAAGCAAACTTGTATGGATCCTCATCATTCATTCCAGAGGAACATCCCATTCCCTAAAATGAAAACTATTGTTATTTCTAATTATCACATTGATATCCGTGGTACTATTAATGAAAGAAATGCCTGGTATATGAAGGCTACTACTCACAGATATACAATTAGTTCAAATTCTTTAAAGTCTATAAAGAAGGTATCATAACCTCTGTTTTACAGGACAGGAAACCAAGCAGTTTAGTCCGCTCAGGATGCCATAACAAAATGCCAAAGCCTGGTGGTATTAAGCAACCAGCTGAATTTCTCACAGTTCTAGAGGCTGTTAAGTCCAAGATCAGGGTGGTGGCATACTTAGGCCCTGGTGAGAGCTCTGTCTCTGGTTTGGAAACTACCTTACCACCATGTCCTCACACGGCAGGGTGGAGGGGAGGGGGTAGTGACCAAGCCCGTGAGCAAGCTCTCTGGTGTCTTTTCATACAAGAGCACTGATCCCACCATGAGGGCCCCACCCTCATCTCATCCAAACCGAGTTACTTCTCTAAGGCCCCATCTTCAAATATAATCACAATGGAGGTTAGGGCTCAAACATATGAGTTTGAGGGAACACAACTTAGTCCATAGCACCGAGATTCAGAGAAGTTGACCTGCTCAATTAGATGGTAAGAGCCAGGCTGAACCCCTGTCCACGTGACCCGAAAGCTCATGTTTTCCACAGATAACCTCTCCCACTAGTAAAGCTGGGATTTGAGACAGCCTTCTGATTTGAGCTCCTGTTTCTACTAAGGCAGCATATGCTCCAAGGAAAGCCAAAAGTGAGCAACCAAAACCGTGAGATATCAAAAAAGCAGTTTTAAGAAAAAGCACAGAGTCTGTGTTCATACACCACACCCAAGCGATCTTGTGGATAAGCCCACAAGGGGAAAGGCTGCAGACATGGTGGCACAAGGGAGATGGGAATCAAAGTGTTTTGGGGCAACGGGGATACAGCAAGTGCTCTGAGAGTGTGGAGCCTCCATTCTGATGGGTCAGGGACCACCCCAGCCTTGGTTCCCACTGGTGCTTGGACTCCCAGGCCTGCCCCTTGGATGCCCAGTGAAGAATGGCCTCTCAGAAAGATGTAGGGTATTTTCATGCATCATCCAAAAAGAAATCATCCTAGTCTTAATGTCTGCCTATCGAGAAGAAATTAAAAGTTTAAAAAAATTTATCACATCTTCCTCACCCCAACCACAACCCAGAGCCTCCTCCATTCTAGACCGTCGTATTTTGGGGATGGGGGTTAAGTCAGGGATATCTACTCACATCATTAGACAATAAAACAAACAATATAAGTTCTAATTTTAATACATTTTAAAATGTTTTTCTTTAGACCATGTCAAAGTGTCCCCGTGTCAGAACAGCCAAGTGAGTATGTCATGCTTCTGAATGACACCAATGAATCAGCCATGTCAACATGCCCAGCATAACACTACCCAGGTGTCAACCAGCTAGTATGACGAACACTCTCATACACAGCCTGTGCTCCCAAGATCAGAGAAACAGAGTAATGGCCAGTCGCTGGAGCAGTCAGAACACACACACTTACCAGTTAAGCTCATTGTCTATTATGAGCTCAGTTCAGGAAGCCCCGAAACAATTAAAATAGTGATATCAAAGATCAGTGATCACAAATAACCCTAAAAATTTCATACTGAAAAAGTCTAAAACACTGTGAGAATTACCAAAATGTGACACAGAGACCCAGCGTGAGCAAATGCTGTTGCAAAAATGGCACCCATAGACTTGCTCAGTGCAGGTTTGCCACAAACCTCCCATTTGTGAAAAATGCAGTATCTGCGACATGCAGTGCGGCAAAACACAATAAAACAAGGTGTGCCAGGAGGCCTAAGCATAGGAAAAGCAAGGAACACACCTGGCACAATAAAATCAAACTGCAAAACCACCAAAGATAAAGCAAAACTCTTGAAAGCGGCTAGAGAACACAACACATTATATATAAGGGAACAACTAGTTGAAATATCACTGAAATTCTATCACAACCATGGGGGTCAGAAGAGAGTGAAACAACACCACACAAACGCTGAAACAAAAGAAATACCAACCTAGAGTTCTCTATCTAGTGAAAATATCCTTCAGAAATGAAAGCACAATAGTGATATTCTCATATGAAGGAACCTAAGAGAATTCGTCACCAGCAGAATGATGCTAAAATAAATGCTCAAGGAAGTGTTCCACCCTAAATGACAATGATCCCGTTAGGACCCTTGGATCTTCAAGAGTGAAAGAAGAGAAACAGGATGGTTAAGTAAAATAGACTATTTTTTTCCTTTTAGGGTTTTAAAAACACACGTGGTTGTTGAAAGAAAATGTGGTCATCGACGGAACCCTGAAAGAACAGCCCAATGAATGTATGCCCATAACAACTGTAGCATAAAGAGAAGGGTTGTGGAGAATCTGCAGGGTTGTAAGTCATCTTCCACATTTTACTTGAAATAGTAAAACATTAACTCTAAGTAGACTGAAAAGTTGGGTTTACGGTGTATAACCTCTAGAGCAACCACAAAAAAACATATCTAAAAAGATATCATCAAAAAGCCAACAGATAAATGAAAATGGGATACTAAAAAAATAATCAGTTAATCCAAAAAAGGCATGAAACAAGGTAACAAAAACCAAGAGAGAGGAGACAAATAGAAAAACAATAAAATGCTTGACCTGAACGTAAATATTGATAATTACATTGAATGAAATGGTCCAAAAACATCAATTAAAAGACAGATTGTAGGGGTGCCTGGGTGGCTCAGTCAGTTAAGCGTCTGACTTTGACTCAGGTCATGATCTCACAGTTCATGGGTTCAACCACCTTGTTGAACTCTGTGCTGACAGCTCAGAGCCTGGAGCCGGCTTCAGATTCTGGGTCTTCCTCTCTCTCTGCCCCTCCCCTGCTCGTACTCAGTCTGTCTGTCTCTCTCTGTCTCAAAAATAAATAAACATTAAAAAATGTTTTAAAAAGACAGACTGTGACACTGTACCTTTAAAAAATAGTCCCACTGTATGCTGCGTTCAAGAAATCTACTTTAAATGCAAAGACATGCATAGGCTAAAAGTAAAAGGATGAAAAAGACATATATAAATACTAATCAAATACAACTGGAATGATATATTAATATCACACAAAGCAGACTCTAGAACAAGGAAACGTACGAAGGATAAAGAGGAAGACTATGTAATGATAAAAGGCTCACTCATCAGGAAAACATAGTGATCCCAACTCTTTGCACCTAATGACAGAGCTCCAGACTGGCATGCAGAGAACATGCGTCTCAAAAATATTACAATAAAAATTCTTTCCAAGTACACATAATATTTCACCAAGATGGAGCATATTAATGAGCCACAGAATAAGCCTTCATTTGTTTTTGAAAACCGAAATCAAACAAAATTTGTTTTCTGACCAAAACAAAGTTAAACTAAAATT
The DNA here is from genome assembly GCF_014898765.1 of Herpailurus yagouaroundi. Lineage (NCBI taxonomy): Eukaryota > Metazoa > Chordata > Mammalia > Carnivora > Felidae > Herpailurus > Herpailurus yagouaroundi. The sequence continues at coordinate 22,250,705 of NW_024412423.1, read as the reverse complement.
AAATTCAGTTAATTGAACTAAGTTATTGTCTAACAGACAAGAGAAAAGGATAAAATATTAGCTTATTTTATGAGGCTAGCATAACCCTAATACCCAAACCAGAGAAATGTATCATAAGGAAAGAAACTAAAGAACAATATCCCTGATGACCACAAATGCAAAAATCCTCAACAGAATACCATCAAGTCAAATCCAGCAATACATAAAAAGAATAATATATCACAACCCAGTGGGGTTATCCCTGGAATGCGAGGCTGGATCCACATCTGAAAGTCAAGCAATGTAATACACTGTGTGAGCTGATGAAAGAACAAAAACCAAGACGTGGCAAAGTGCAAAATCCACTCATAATAAAAACTCATCTAACGAGTAACAGCAGCAAATTTCCTTAACCTAATAAAAGCCATCTACAGAACAAACCACTAATAAACCACTTCACAGTGAAAGATGGAACATTTTCCTCTTTAACACTGGGAATAATCCAAGGATATCTTGTCTCACCCCTTCTATTCAACATCGTACTCAAAGTCCTAGCAGGTGCAGTACATCAAGAAAAAGAGATAAAGGGCATGCCTATTGAAAAGTAAGAAATGAAACTGTTTCTATTAGCAGAAGGCATTGCTGTCCACATAGACAAGTTTTAAAAAACACCTTTAAAATCGCTCCTACGACTAGTTTAACAAGGTCATAAGGTACATGGTCAATATACAAAAATCAATTGTACTGCTCTATGTTAGCAATGAACAATTGGAATCCAACATTAATAAAGTAGTATTACTTCAAGTATTACCAAAAACTGAAATAATTAAGTGTAAATGTAACATAGTATATACAGGATCTGTAGATGAAACTATAAACCCTGATGAAAGAAATCAAAGCTAAGTAAATGGAAAAATACACTATGTTCATGGATTGGAAGACTCAATACTATTCAAATGTTAACTCTCCCCAAAATGGTCTAGCTGCACCAAAAGTATAATCCATAAAAGGAAAAGCGATGAATTCAATTTCAAAGTGAAAAATGTTTGCTCCATGAAATACACTGGTACAAGAAGCAATAGATGAGCTATGTAACAGAAGAAAAGATGTATTTAATAAGGGGCTTGTTTCCATAATATGTAAAGTACCCTCAAAACTCAACAAGAAAAAAAACACAAGCAATCTAATTAAAAATGGGCAAAAAATCTAAACAGACACTTCATCAAAAATATACAGAGGGTAGGGGCGCCTGGGTGGCGCAGTCGGTTAAGCGTCCGACTTCAGCCAGGTCACGATCTCGCGGTCCATGAGTTCGAGCCCTGCATCAGGCTCTGGGCTGATGGCTCAGAGCCTGGAGCCTGTTTCCGATTCTGTGTCTCCCTCTCTCTCTGCTCCTCCCCCGTTCATGCTCTGTCTCTCTCTGTCCCAAAAATAAATAAACGTTGAAAAAAAAATTTTTTTAAAAATATACATATACAGAGGGCAAATAAGCATACGAAAAGATGTTCCATGTTATTAGTCATTAGGCAAATACAAGTTAAAACCACAATGAGATCATTACATACTTAGTACAGTGTGCAACATGTTTTAAAATTACAATACCAACTGCTGACAAGGGTGCAAAACAACTGGAACTCATATACCTTCCTGGTGGAAATGCAAAGTGATATAGCTCCCGCTGAAAACAATCTGTCAGGTTTTTATAGATTTCAACACAGAACTACTGTATGACCAAAAATTCTCAGTCCTACTTAATTACCCAGGAGAAATAAAAACTTACGTTCACACAAAACCCCTGTACATATATATAACATCTTTACTCCTAATCACCTAAATCTGGAAACAACCCAGATGCTTTTTAATCAGTGAATGGAGAAATGCCACTGCAGTGGGACAACTATACGACGGAATACTCTTCAGTAATAAAAAGGAACTAAGGATTCATACAACTTGGTTGAATCTTAACTACATTTGGCTAAATGAAAGAAGTCAGACCTAAAAAGCTACATATTGTCTGATTCCATTTTTTTTAAACGTTTTATTTACTTATGAGAAAGTGGGAAGAAGATGACCAGAGAGAGGGAGACACAGAATCTGAAGCAGGCGTTGGGCTGTCAGCACAGAGCCCGACATGGGGCTCGAACCCACGGACTGTGAGATCATGACCTGAGCCGAAGTTGGACGCATGACCAACTGAGCCACCCAGGCGCCCCTTTCTGATTCCATTTTTACGACATTTTGAGAAAGGCAAAGAAACAATAAATCAGTGGTTGCCAAGAACAGAGGGTGGGGAAAGGCTGATGAAAAGGGAAGCACAAGAGAATTTGGGGGGTTACAGAGCCATTTTGCTTCAGGACTCTGGTGATGCAGTCATGACTATGCATCTGTCAGAATTCTGAGAACTATATACGACCAAGAGCAAATTCATTGCATGTAAATTTATATAAAATAAAATCAACAGGGATGTGTTAAGAACCCCAGATGGAACACAAATGTATCCTAAGTGTATTACAAAGAACAGTGTAAGCACACCCTTCGGGGTAGGGAAGAAAAGAACTAACCTAAGTAACTGTCAAAAACTCTATTTTGAGAGAGACTCTACAGTTAAAGAGGAAAAAAAATGCAGTCAAATATGATGGTGTAGTTAGTAAACTTGCTTCTCACAGAGATATGGGTTAGGAATTTTCAGGCAACTTTACATGTATGCTAGAGTTGAATAGATAAATAGATATATTGGAAATAATAAAAACCAGGTTTCTAACCATCTGAAAAGGTAGTTACAAATAAGTTAATGAGGAGGGTCAGAAGGAACAGTGGTTCTGGGGCAGATACGAGGATCAATACCAGAAATATCAATATGAACTAATAGTGGGGTTTTTTTTTAGGTTTATTTATTTATTTTGTGAGAGGGAGTGGGGGAAGGACAGAGAAAGGGAGAGACAGAATCCCAAGCAGGCTCCAGGCTGTCAGCACAGAGCCTGAGGCAGGGCTTGAACTCACGAACCATGGGATCGTGACCCGAGTTGACATCCAGAGTCCAATGTTTAACCTTCTGAGCCACCCAGACGCCCCTGAAGTAATGGTTTTTAAAATATATTGAGACAGGGATGAAAGTAAATGTGAATGAGTATATCCATGGATTAGTATTATTAATATTACTATACACACATCTAAGCTGGGGTACTAGAACTAATAGAAACAATGACATCCCAGTAGCAACGACTATATTTACTGTCCAGATCCCAGCTTCTAAATCCTATTCTGCCACTAGAAAACAAAAACGAAACAAAACCACCCCCACCGCCACCACCGGGGCTCCTTGGGTGCGCAGGTTAAAGCCAAAGCTGGGGCAGAGGAAATGCAAGAGGAGGCGTGGAGCCCCGTGGGTGCCAGAAAGTGAAGAGCTCAAAAAAGGATGAGGACATGTGAAAAGCGTTCATGAATCAACCTCTAAGAGTTCCCAATGGCGACGCTGGGGCAATCTGAGTCCCAAGACGCCATGTGAGAGAGTAACCTATAGCATAAAATTAATGTATGTGGGTCAACACCGAGAGAAAGAAAAAGAGAAAGAGAAATAATGAGGGTCGGGAGAGGGAGAGGGAGGTGGAAGGAATAGCTCTTCCTTACAGAAGGATTCCAATTAATACAGACAGAAGGAATAAGGGAAATAGAAAATCACCATTAGAACATCACAGTAATTGTGCTGCAGCCAAGATCCACTCATGGGTGCTAAAATTAGTGTGAGAAAGTTTGAGAAGAGATGGGATATTAGTAGAGTCTCAGAGTATTTTTTTTAATCTTTAAAAATCTTCTGATGTTTGTTTGTTTTTGAGAGAGAGACAGAGTGTGAGTGGGGAGGGACAGAGCGAGAGAGGGAGACACAGAATGTGAAGCGGGCTCCAGGCTCTGAGCTGCCACCACAGAGCCCGAGGTGGGGCCTGAACCCACAACCTGTGAGATCATGTCCTGAGTTGAAGTCAGACGCTTAACCGACTGAGCCACCCAGGCGCCTCTGGTCTCAGAGTATTTCTTCCAAGATATTTGTTAAGAAAAAAAGTACCTGTCAGTAATGAGTCCTGGCAGACACTGCCTGAACTAGGCAATCAATGTTAACCCTACCAGTAATCAGATGTATCGACATCATATGCCCCCGATAACATCATTGCCAAAAATGCACAACCTCAACCTAATCATGAAAAAACACGAGGTCCAGATTGAGGGACATTCCATGAAATAACTTCAAAAGTATCAAGAATATCAAAGAGAAATAAAGATAAGAAACTGCCACAGATTGGTAGAGATTAAGGAGAGGGTGATAATTAAGTACAATGAAGGAATTTGGATTGGCTCCTGGAACAGAAAAATGACATTTGTAGAAATACTGGTGAAATCTGAATAAAGTCTAGTTAACAGTTTGTATCAGTACTAATTCCTTACTTTTAGTAACTGTACCATGGCTATACAAGATGCTAGTTAACATTAGGGTAAGCCAGGTGAAGGGTATATAGGAACTCTGTGAATTTCTTAACTTTTATTTAAGTCTCAAGTTATTACAAAATAAAAAGTTACAAAATTTCCTTTAAGAGATATTTTGTTATGCAAATGAATATACATACATACATGGCATTATGGCTTATGTAGAAGTAAGATTTAATTTAATTAAATTTTTCAATATATTAAATTTATTGTCAGATTGGTTTCCATACAACACCCAGTGCTCATCCCAAAAGGTACCCTCCTCAATACCCATCACCCACCCTCTCCTCCCTCCCACCCATCAACCCTCAGTTTGTTCTCAGTTTTTTTTTCAATATATGAAATTTATTGTCAAATTGGTTTCCATACAACACCCAGTGCTCATCCCAAAAGGTGCCCTCCTCAATACCCATCACCCACCCTCCCCTCCCTCCCACCCCCCATCAACCCTCAGTTTGTTCTCAGTTTTTAAGAGTCTCTTATGCTTTGGCTCTCTCCCACTCTAACCTCTTTTTTTTTTTCCTTCCCCTCCTCCATGGGTTTCTGTTGAGTTTCTCAGGATCCAAGATTTAATTTTAAAACAGCACAAGGGGGGGTGCCTGGTGGCTCAGTCGGTTGAGTGACTGACTTCAGCTCAGGTCATGATTCTGTGTTCGTGGGTTTGAGAACCACCTCAGGCTCTGTGCTGTCAGTGTGAAGCCTTCTTTGGATCCTCTGTCTCCCTCTTTCTGCCTCCCTCCCCTGCTTGTGTGTTCTCACTCGCTTGCGTGCTCTCTCACTCTCTTGCTCTCTCTCAAAAATAAATAAACATTTGGGGCGCCTGGGTGGCGCAGTCGGTTAAGCGTCCGACTTCAGCCAGGTCACGATCTCGCAGTCTGTGAGTTCGAGCCCCGCATCAGGCTCTGGGCTGATGGCTCAGAGCCTGGAGCCTGTTTCCGATTCTGTGTCTCCCTCTCTCTCTGCCCCTCCCCCGTTCATGCCCTGTCTCTCTCTGTCCCAAAAATAAATAAACGTTGAAAAAAAAAATTAAAAAAAAAATAAACATTAAAAAATTTTATAAATAAATAAAATAGCACAAGGGATATGATGGGATAAATACAACTATGCTATTGTAAAGTTCTCACATTGTAAATGAAGCGGCATAAAATTACTTAAAGATAGACTGTGACAAGTTAAAGATGTTAAAACGTAAAGCAACCGCTAAAAATAAAAGTAAAAAAAACACAGTAAAATGAAGGTGAACCTAATAAGCCATTAGTGGAGTTAAAATGCAATCAAGAAACTCAGTTATTCTAGAAAAACAGGGGGAAATGTTTTTTTAAATGTATTAAAACAGCAGAAACAAACAGAAAAAAAAGTATTGCATGACAGTACACTTAAACCAAATCCAACCGTATCTATGATTACATTTAATTACAAAATAAAAATTTAATTCTAAACAGTACATTTAAAGGGCAGAGAGTCTCACTACAGATTCTACAGACACTAAAACGATAACGAGAATTTTATAAATGGGCCAATACATTTGTCAATTAAAAAGAAATGGAGAAGTTTCTTGAAAATGTAATTTCCAGGACTGCCTCAAAAAGAAATAAAAAATCTGAAAAGCTCTCTTTTCTTTTCTGACAGTACACAGTAAAATTGACTATTTTCGTACATAGTTCCTTTTATCCTTTAAAAACAATGAACTCGTAATTTAAAATATTCCCAAGATTTCAGGACTGGATGGCTCTAAAGGTGAGTTAAAAGAAACACATAAGGAAACCCTACACTAGTCTTTCAGAAATCAGAAAAGGAGGGAATGGTTTCCAACTAATACTCTGAAGTCAGCATTACCCTCATACAAAAAACAGACAAGGCCAATACAGGAAAATTACAAACTACAAAACATTGTTGAAAGAAATTAAAGAAGAGCTAAATAAATGGAAAGCCATCTTATATTTATGAGTCAGAAGACTTAAGACTGTTAAAATGGCAACACTCCCTAAATTAATCTACAGATTGAACATATCCCTATAAAACTTCCAGATGCCTTTTTGTGGAAATTGATAAGTTAATCTTAAAATTCATATAAAAACTCAAGAAACTAAAAAAGCCAAAACAAACTGGAACAAGAATAACAAAGTTGGAAGACTCCCACTTCCCATTTTTAAAACTTACTACAAAGCTACAGTAATCAAGAAACTGTGGTGCCAGCCTGGGGGATAAACATACATACCAATGAAATGGAACCGAGATTCCATAAAAACAAAACCCAAACATCTATGGCCAACTGATTTTTGACAAGAGGTGGTAAGACAAGTCAATGGAAGAAAGAGCAGTCTTTTCAACAAATGATGCTGGGAAAATAGGAGATCTACAGGCAAAAGAATGACTGTGGATCCTTATTTTAGACTCTATATAAAAATTAACTTGAAATGGATCAAAGGGGGCACCTGGGTGGCTCAGTCAGTTAAGAGTCTGACTCCTGACTTTGGCTCAGGTCATGATCTCACAGGGTTGGTGGGGTCGAGCCCCACATGGGGCTCTGCACTGACAGTACAGAGTGCTGCTTGGGATTCTGTCACCCTCTCTCCATGCCCCTCCCCCACTTGTTGTCTATTTCTCTCTCAACATAACTTTAATAAATAAATAAACAAACAAACTTTAAATCGTTCAAAGACCTAAATGGAAGAGCAAAAACTGTAAAGTCTTTAGAAGAAAACTTAGACATAAATCTTCATGACCCTGTATAAGGCAATGGTTTTGCAGATATGACTTAACAGAAACAAATGAAAAAAATAAACTAGGCATCAAAATTAAGAAGGTCTATTCTCTAGGGGCATCTGGGTGGCTCAGTTGGTTAAGCATCTGACTTCGGATCAGGTCATGATCTCACAGTTTGTGAGTTTAGGGCCCCTCACAGCTCAGAGCCTGGAGCCTGCTTCAGATTCTGTGTCTCCCTCTCTCTCTGCCCCATCCCCACTCATGCTCTGTCTCTCTCTTAAAAATAAACAAAACAAAAGGTCTATTCTCCAAAGGACACCAATAAGAAAGTAGAAAGACAACCCACAAGAATGTGAGGAAATTTTCGCAACTAATGTATCTGATAAGGGTCTTGTATCTACAACCTGTAAAGAACCATTACACCCTAATAATAAAGAGACAACCCCATTTTTCAAAAAATGGACAAAGGAGCTGAGTAGACAGTTCTCCAGAGAAGATCATCAAATGGCAATAAGCACACGAAGATGGCTATAATCAACAAGACGAGAATAAGAAGTGTTGGTGAGGCTGTGGAAAAACTGGAAGGAAAAACTGGAATACGTTTCTGGTGGGAATTTAAAATGGTGGGAAACTGTGGGAAAGGGCTTGGCAGTTCTTCAAAAACTTAAACACAGACTTAACCAGATGACCCGGAAATTCTACTCTCAGGTGTATCTCCAGGAGCACTGAAAATATATGTCCACGTCAAAACGCGTACACATGTTCAAAGCGGCATTATCCCTAACAGCCCAAACTGGAAAATGTTATTCAGCCATAAAAAGGAATGAAGTACTCTCACAGGCTGCAACATGTATGAACCTTAAAAATGCCATGCTAGGGGCGCCTGGGTGGCGCAGTCGGTTAAGCGTCCGACTTCAGCCAGGTCACAATCTCGCAGTCCGTGAGTTCGAGCCCCGCGTCAGGCTCTGGGCTGATCGCTCAGAGCCTGGAGCCTGTTTCCGATTCTGCGTCTCCCTCTCTCTCTGCCCCTCCCCTGTTCATGCTCTGTCTCTCTCTGTCCCAAAAATAAATAAACGTTGAAAAAAAAAAATTTTTTTTTTAAATGCCATGCTAAATAAAAGAAGTCAGACACAAAGGGCCACGTACGGTATGATTTCATTTATAAGCAATGTCCAGAATAGGCAGACTCACAGAGACAGAAGTTGATTCGTGGTTGCAAGGGGCTTGGAGAAGGGCTGAAGGGGGGAGTATGTGCTAATGGGTTCAGGGGTTCTTTCTGGGGTGATAAAAACATTACGAAATTAGACAGTAGTGATGTATACACATCCTGTGAAATTACTAAAACCTGCCGAATTGTACATTAACTTTAAAATTGTGAATTTTATTTCAAAAAGAAAAACAAAACCACAGACCAGTATATCCCACATAGATACAAAAATCCTAAAGAAAATATTAGCAAATTGAATCCAATAATATATAATAAGGATAATACATTACAACCACGTGGGGCCTCTTTGAAAAGCAATGTAATTCACCACCTTACCAGAAAAAAGGATAAAAACTATATAACAACCTCAAAAGGTGCAAAAAAGAATTTGATAGTATTCAGTGCCAATTCACGATGAAAATTCTTAGTAAATCAGGAATGAGAGGGAAAAACAAACATTTATTATTTCACAGTTTCTGGGGTCAGGAATCTGGGTGTGGCTTAACAGAGCACCTCAAGAGCTCTTGGAAGAGTAGCCTCTGTCCCTCTGCCCGTTGGGCTTCAGTCTGCCCTGAAAATGCCATAAGATGCTGCTGGAAGAGAAAAGACTTTCAAGGGCACTCACATGGCTGCTGAGAGGATTCAATTCCTCACGGGCTGTTGGAAACAGGACCTCATTTCTTCAGTAACTGTTGGCTGGAGGGAGCCCTCGGTCCTTTTCCATATGGGCCTCTCCACTGGGCAGCTCACAGCATGGCATGTGGCTTCCCTCAGGGCAAACTAGCAAGAGAGAATGAACCCCACGAAGAAAAGCAGTTTTTTTTAAGACCTAAACTTTAAAGTGACATCTCCTCACTTCTGCACTGTCTATTCATTAGAACAAGTCAATAAGCCCAGTGCATGCTCGAGGAATGGAGACTGCACAAGGGTGTAAATAAAAGGAGGTGGGAGTCTTTGGAGGCCATCTTAGAGCCTGTCAACTACAAAGGCACCTATGAAAAAATGACAGCAAAAAAAATACTACATTTAATAGTGAACTATTGAAAGCTTTCTTCCCTAAGATAGAGAACAAGCAAAGGATATACACTCTTACTAGCTCCATTCAGCACTGTACTGGACAGCTTGTCAAGGCATGAAGCTAAATAAATAACGAAACCAACAAATAGGCCATAGAGATCGGTCAGAAAAAAAATAGAACAGTCTCTCTTCTGATATAGAATTGTCTATGTGGCAAGTTATAAAAGAATATACACCCCCCACCCCCAAAGCCACACTACTAGAATTAGTAGGGGAATTTTGCAAAGTCACAGAATAAAAGTCAAAATGCAAAACAATTACAACACAATACCGGGGTGCCTGGGCAGCTCAGTCGGTTAAGCATCTGACTTTGCTCAGGTCCTGATCTCACGGTTTGAGAGTTCAAGTGCCACATCAGGAGAGCTCGAGCCCCCCATTGGGTGAGCTCATTCCCTGATGAGCATGAGTCCCACTCCAGGTGAGCTCAAGCCCCATTTTGGGTGAGCTTGAGCCCTATTTCTCTCTCTGTCTCTCTCTCTCTTCCTCTCTCCTCTCTGCCCCTCTCTCACTTGTGCCATAAATAAATAAATAAATAAATAAATAAATAAATAAATAAATAAAAAAACACAATACCATTTATGGTTGCATCATAAAACACAAAATACATAGGAATAAATTTAATAAAAGATAAGTAAGACCTCTACACTGAAGACTACAAGATAGGAGAGAAATTAAAGAAGTCTTAAATAAAAAATAAGTCACACTAAGAAAGACAAATACCATATGATCTCACTTATATGTAGAATCTAAAACAAAAACACAAAGCAAACAAACAAAAAAAACAAAACAAAGAAAAACCTGATAGAACAAACTGGTGGTTGCCTGAGGTTAAGGGAGTCGGGAGGGTGAAATGGGTGAAGGTGGCCAGAAGGTACAAATTTCTAGTTAGAAAATGAGTAAGTCATGGGGATGTAATGGACAGCATGGTGACTACAGCTCCTAATCCTGTACTGCCTATTTCTAAGTAACTGGGAGAGTGGATCTTGAAAGGTCCCATCATGAGAAAAGGAAATGGTAACTAAGTACAGTGATGAGTTAACATAACTGGACTTATTGTGATCATTTTGCAATACATACAAATGTCAGATCACTGTGTTGTATACCTGAAACTAATATAATATTATGTCAATTACACTTCAATAACAATGTTTAAAGATCAAGATAGCACAGCAGGGGCATAAAGATCATCAAATATACCAATGGAACAGAATGGATAACTCAGAAATACACTCTCACATAGATGACTTTTGACAAAAGAGCCAAGGCAGTTCAAGTGAAAAAGGAAAGTCTTTCTTCAAATAGTACCAGATGATGATTAATAATAATAATAATAATAATAATAATAACAACAAAGCTAGAACAACTCGATAACAGTAGGAAGGAAAATGAAACTTGACTCCTATCTCACACCTTATTTCCAAATATTAATTTGAAATAGATAATAGGGTCAAGCTTTGTATTCCTCCATATCAATATCCAATTATCCCAGCTCCCCTGCCCCTCCAATGTTAAATGTTGTCAGCCTTCCTTGTCTTCACCTGTTCTAATGTCCAGTGGGAAAGACACAGACAGAACCCACATATGTTGCTGGTGGCAGTGTAAAATGGTGAAACAACTTTGAAAAGTTTTGACATTTTCTTAAAATGTTAGAAATATATTTATCTATGACCAGTGGCACTCTTCTTGCTCACCCAAAAGAATAAAAATGTATGTCCACAAAATCTCTTGTATAACAATGTTTGTAATGGTTTCATTTATACTAGCCCCAAACTCTAACAACCCAACAGCTCCTTCAACAGGAAAATTAATAAATACGCCATGCTATTTTTATACAATGGAAACGCTATTCAACAATTTAAAAAGTGAACTACTAATGCACACGGCGGCTTGGGTAAATCATAAAACATTACGCTGAGTGAAAGAAACCAGACACAAATGAGTATACACTGTGTGATTTCATTTATATGAAACTCAAGAACATGCAACACTAATCTATGGTTGTAGTAATAAGAATAGTTGCCTATCAGAGGTCGGAATGACCCCAAGGGGACATAAGGGAACTTTCTGGGGTGATGAAAATACTCTATGTTTTGACTGTGGTGTTGGTTACGCAAGAGTATACATTTGTCAAAATGTCATCGGTTTACACACTTGAATTATGTGCATTTCACCGTAGGTAAATCTTACCTTGAATTAAAAAAGGATCGTTCTGGCTGCCGTGTGGAGAACGGACAGTAACAGAGCAAGAAGGAAAGTGCACAGAGCAGCTGGCAGGCCCTAATGGTATCCGGGAAACAGACGTCAGTGACTTGGATGGACATGGCAGAAGTGCACACGGAGACAGATACAGGATAACAGTCCCCCTAGCACATCTTCCGTGATGGTGGCAGCCTTCACATATCTTCTCTCCATCTTACACTCTGTCCCTCTGTATCATCCAATGTATCGTTGGCTCCATTACATCAATTCCATATCATTAGTGAATACTCACTCTAGGCCACCTAATCCTTTCCCTGCTGTCCATATGGTGGAATCCTGCCTACACTGTAAACCAGGCTCTCAACCGCTTATTAGTTGTGCCATCTTGGTCAAATAAGTAACTTTTGAGTCTTGGTACCTTTATTCTGTAAATGGGGATAACAATTATATCTACGCTGAAGGCTTACTATGAAGGCTTTGATGAAATACATGTCTCTATCCTTAGGTTAGATAGGACAATAATGGCAAAGTGCCTAGTCCATTGCCGGGCACATAGTGGGTATGAAGAAATGATACAGCCTCTCCTTCTTTCCTAGTCTTTCCAACTAGATGTGAGCTCCCCAAGGCAGGGGCATATCTCCTTCTACTCTCGTCTACGCAATGGCAGAGCAGATGACCACAGCAAGAGGTATGTTGCAGGTAGGTGCTTTCTTCTGGGCTACAGAAACGTGTAGTAAGATGCTTTGTGGAATGGGTTCTGGATGTAGATTTGCTCATCTGGGCAACACAGACAAAGCCTACGAGATTTTAGAAAACACTGGTCTGTCCTAATTAGAACACAACAAAAGTCAACATTTCAAATGAGACTCAGATCTTTGGGAGCTCAGTTGTGGTTGGGAAATTTTGAAAAAAAAAAATGGCTCTAAATAAAAGCTAATGAAAAAGGCTTAAGAAAAAAGCTAATAAAGAATGTTGACTTAAGCAGTGCTTTATGAAGAAATATTATGATGTATTAAAAGAATAAGAACACAAAACAAAAAACCCAACCACATATGGATTGGATTCCCCTGAAAATATATGAAGTTTTAAAATGTAAGGAAATGGTGCTCAGGAAAATGTGGAGGTTTTGTTCAATTCAAAGCACAAATCATTTTCTAAGTTTATTAAAAAGATTTGTGTATTTGTGATAAGCCCAGAAGGCACACCCTATGTTTCAGTCAAGTGATGTCAGACTATCAGTCCTCAAGAATCAATTAATGCATCAAAATCAAACGTATGTGGACACAACGGAGATTTTCTATGGAAACGCTGGATTGGAGGGAGAGATGGAATGAGTCTAACTCATCAGATGGGCATCCACCTGAGGAAAGGAGACATATGGTGTGCAGTTAAAGACAGAATTAAGCAAACATACACTTACCTCTACTCTCTCTAGAAACACCACTAATTGACAACAAAAAGATCTTTAATGGTATAATCCTCAAGGACAAAGAAAACAGGAGAGAATATTTTGAAATCTGGATAAGGAGTTAACCAATTCAGCAGATCCAAAAAACATAGTCCTAAGTCAACAGTAATGAAAACCAAAAATCACATTATTTCTAGAAGTGAGGATGAATGTACATTTTTAAAAAGAGGGACTGGTTTATAATCTGTTTAAGAACCTTCCAAGCTTTCAGATGCCCATCTTCATTTTAGGTAGCCAGGTGACAGCCTCATCACCACTCCAACAGATCATTTAAAGAAAAAGAATCCTTCCAAAAAGGGTGAAACAGTCTCAAGATCACAAAGCATAGCTGAAGGCGACAGTATAAGAATGAAAACAGAAATATTGAGATTCTACAAAACGTTATGAAGTGAATTGTGTCCCCCTCAAATTTACATGTTGAAGCACCGACCCCTGATGTGACTGTATTTAGAGACAGGGCCATAGGCAGGTAATTAAGAATAAATGAGGTCATAAGGTGGGGTCCTTAATCCAACAGGTCTGGTGTCCCCAAGAGAGGAAGAGGAAACACCGGAGTATCCACTTTCTCCATATACACAAGGAAGACTGGGTAAGGAGAAGAAGAAGGTGGTCTTCTGAAAGCCTAAGAGAAAGGCCTCACCATAAACCAGCCCTCCTGGTACCTTGACCTTGGATCTTCAGCTTCCACAACTGTAAGAAAAGTAATTTCTGCTGTGTAAGCCCCCCAGTCTGTGGTGTTTTCTTATGATAGCCTGAGCAGACTAGTGATACATATAGTGAACGAGAAACAGCCTGCTTCTCCCCCTAAGCTCACAGAATGCTGGTAGCTAGAAATATATCCTCCAGGCAGGAGACTGAGGACAATTTCTTTAAGTAATCAGATTAATGCAAGAGAAAAGTCCAAAAGATGCCAACAGTGACAATTCCTTATGAAAACAGCACAGGTAGATTTCTGCTACACTAAGTTCATAGTTTAAATAGCCCTACTTAAGCATCTAGAACTTTCAAATCAGCTTTTTAGTTACCTCTACTTGTAAATATAAGCAGACAATCAAGAATCACCAGGAAATGTATAGAAATGATAATATGAAATACAGAAACCAAACCACATAGGGAACAAGGAGAAAACTTTCAGTGACTATAATATTCTCAGAGAAGATATTACATCTGTGAATCAAGAACGAGATGTTTTCTTAAAATGGAGTGCTTAGAAAATAAAGAAAAAGAAGCTTTGGCAATTTTTTAAAAAATGATGGCAGGAAAAAAATGCAAAAAAAAATTTTTAAGACAAAGTTCAAGAAATGACAAAGAAGACAAAAAGACAGAAAAAAGGAGGAAAAATAAGAATATTGGGGAAAGAGTTCAGGGGGTCCAATATCTAAACAATACTTGTTCTGAGGAGGGGTTGGTGAGGTAGAACATAAAAAAGGGGGGATTACAAATAATAACCAGAATTGAAAGATATGAATTTCAAAACAAAGAAAATTCACTAAGCAATCTACACAATGAGTAAAAATATATCCACACCAAGGAGCTGCATAGTGAAATTTCTCAACAAGAAGAACAAAAGAAAGTGCCTGGAGAAGGGAGGGAGAGAAAGATTGATTTCATATAATGGTCTTCTTAGCAACAATGGACACTTGTAGATAGTGGCATTAAGACCATCAAAGTTCTTAGAGAAAATTATTTCTAACCTAGAATTCTATACTTAGCCAAACCATCAATTAAGTATGAGGAGAGAATAAAGGCATGTTCAGACATTTAAGGTCACACCAAAATGACTGTTCACTTCTTTGTAGGTAAATGGGGAAAAAATGTGCTCCACCAAAATGAGGAAAGAGGAGGATCCAGGATCCAGGAAACAGAAGATCCAACAGAGAAGAACACTAGCGGGATCACCAAGATCAGAATGAAGAAACCTCAAACAAAAGCTGCAGAGAGATCTAGAAAGCTCCCGACCCAGCTGAGAAGGTTCTGGGAGATCTTTCCTCAAGAAAAGGAAATTAATAGAACGGGCATTGTGAAAACAACTTTGAGACTAATTTTATTCAACTGGAGGACAGTATGCTGTTGAATTAGTGACGGATAATAAAACACTGGACAGAGAAGAAAAAAAGATAATCAACTCCAGAGAGGAAATGTTCATCAAGAAAGTACGAGACGGCACAGTTCAGCCATGAATTGTGTTTTCAGGGTCAAATTTTTTTTTTTTCAAGATCTTCTTTTTTAAATTTTTTTTTCCAACGTTTATTTATTTTTGGGACAGAGAGAGACAGAGCATGAACGGGGGAGGGGCAGAGAGAGAGGGAGGCACAGAATCGGAAACAGGCTCCAGGCTCTGAGCCATCAGCCCAGAGCCCGAGGCGGGGCTCGAACTCACGGACCGCGAGATCGTGACCTGGCTGAAGTTGGAAGCTTAACCGACTGCGTCACCCAGGCGCGCCGGGGGTCAAAATATTTTAATCACTGAATACTGATCTAATAAAATTATGCTACAGCTATTTTGTAATGATAGGAGATAAGACGTGGGTAGTGATGAAAAAGAATAGAATCCTCATCTTCCATAATGAGAAGTCAATAGACAATCCCAAAACTGAAAAATCCCAGGAGCATAAATATAAACACATTATTTACAAATATAGAGGTAAATATCAAAAGAATCAGCTAAATTATGAGAGGTAGTTGCCTCTGGGAAGTAGAAAAGGCAGGAGAAGGAAAAGTTCAGGATGGGTGTGTGTGTGCATACGCTTGCAACAAGCCTTCTTTCTAGAACTACTTGACTCCCTAAACTATGGGCGAATGCAACATTTATTTTAAAATTAAATTTAAGGGGCACCTGGGTGGCTCAGCTGCTTGAAGATCCGACACTTGATTTCAGCTCAGGTCAGGATCTCAGTTTGTGGGACTGAGCCCTGTGTTGGGCTCTGCACTGACAGCACGGGGCCTGCTTGGGATTCTCTCTCCCACTCCCTCTGCCCCTCCCCCACTGGCACCCTCATGCATGTGCATTCTCTCTCTCAAAACAAATGAATATTTCTTTAAAATAAACTTAAAACAAAAACGAATAAAAGATTCTAAATGGAAAAAAAAAGGAGGAGAAGGAGGAGGAAGAAAAAGATAGGGGTGTTGTGACTCCTGAAGGGTCATTATAGAGACCACCTGTGAGCTGTGCCTGCCGCTTCTTCCAAAGGCCCCCACCTGTCTGACTCCTTCATGATAGGAGCTACCAGGGATCCAGGGACAGAGAGAGCAGAGATTATGCCCCAAATTCCACACACATAAAAGCTGCCCTGATGGCCTTCTCAGGAAATGCACAGGCTTGCTAACTCAATAGAGGATCACTTGAGTCATAGCCACAGGACCACCTGCCTGTGTACTCTCCTGAAGAACATCTGCAAATCAGCACACGGTAAGGTTGGCTCCAAGGGTGCCCTAAGAATCCCAGGACTTGCCCTGTGGGCTTCTGTATTCTGTTTCTACAGAGGAGACAAGGACACGGGACTGGACTACCAATTCTTAAAGCGCTTGGGCAGGAAAGGGCTCCCAGCCCACCTAAAGTTGATCTAATCTCCAAGCTTTCAGTTCACTTTAATCAAAGCAAAGCAGGACCCTGGTTTATGCTTGAACCATTTACAAGGGTGACTATGCTGGAAAGCAACTTCTTGGACAGTTAGGAGGATTTCAAAGGAAAACATTTTATCAGTCCCAACACACATACACATACACACACACACACACACACACACACACACACACACACACACAACTTGAAACAAGGTTTCATCTTTTAACTACAAATGTTTTAACTACAAATGAGAAGCTTCAATGGTTTTTTTCTCTTTAAAATTATAAAAGTAACTCATGCAAATAATTTAAAAATTCTGACAGTATGAAAAGGTACGTGAGGGGTGCCTGAGTGGCTCCGTGACTTAAGTGTCTGGCTCTTGAGTTTGGCTCAGGTCATGACGTTGAGTTTCACAGGATAGAGCCCCATGTAGGTCTCTCTGCTGGGGATGGAGCCTGGTTGAGAGTCTCTCCCTCTCTTGCACATGCGCTTGCGCACGCGCGCTCTCTCTCTCTCTTAAAATAAATAAATAAACATAAAAAAAGAAAAGGTAGGATAAACGGTCTCCCTCTCTTCTCAAGCTCCTAGGGACCTATATCTAAAGAAAATCAAGTCACTGTGAGAAGTTTGTTAGGCATTTCTTAGGGTATGCTTCCAAACACATAAACATATGTATTGCCACATACCTTTTATTTATTTTATCCAAATGAGAGCACTCTGTGCATATTGCTCGGAACTTCCCTTGTTCTGTTAACTTACTTAATGTGCCGCTTGGCGATGTATGATGATCTCCAAAATACAGAATAGGCCCTCTAAACAGCTGTGGGTATTCCATTACACAGATGTACCTTAACCAGTCTTTAATCGGGGGATGTTTCTAGCTCTGTTTTTTCTCTGGGATAAACAGGGATGTAACAAATGTCCTCAAATGCATACCACTGCATTTACTTATGGACATAACCATAAGATAAAATCTTGCATGTGGGATTGCTAAATCAGAGAAATGGTGCATTCTTTAAATATTTATTTATTTTGAGAGAGAGAGAAAACAAGAAAGCAGCGGAGGG
>NW_024412423.1:22172282-22232861 GCF_014898765.1 Herpailurus yagouaroundi | reverse complement strand
GGGGGGAGAAAGAATCCCAAGCAGGCCCTGTGCTGAGCATGGACTTAAACCCATGAACTGTGAGATCATGACCTGAGCTGAAACCAAGAGTCAGACGCTTAACCGACTGAGCCACCCAGGCGCCCTGAGGATGGTACATTTTTAACACCATTGCCAAACTTTCCTCCACAGGTCTTAACACTAGCTCCTACTCTCCACCACGTGGGACTATGCCTCTTGGCCACACCCTGTGCAACAAAAGATACCAGAAAATGTGCAAGCCTTCACCAGTCTGCAAAGTGAAAAATGCATCTGGCTGTGTTAATAGACATTTTAAAAAATATAGCTAAGGTTGGGCTTCTTCCCATTTGCTTCAAAGCTGTACCTATTTTCTTTTCTGTGGGCTGCTTGCTCGAGTCTTCAACTATCTTTCCATTCAGTTATCTGCGTTTTTTTCTAACCAATTGTTAAAGATTATTTAGAAAGTAAGGAACTCAGTTAACTTGGGACCAGAATTATGCACCTTATTTTTTCGAATACTACTTGATGTCAAATCCTGTAATAAACTAGAAGGAGAGCAGAGTCCTTTCATAACCTTTTGAGGAAGGTTTCGTTAGTACCCTCATTTTACAGACAAAGAATAGGTACAAAGAGGTCAAGTCCATTGTGTAGCGTCTCAGAGCAGGAAATGGCAGAGCTCAGATATAAACCCAGGCTCTCTGACCCCGGAGACCCAGGTGCTAACCACTCAGCCATATCATCTACTATTTGACTCCCAGTGCCTGCCACAGAGTAGGGACTAAGAATCAGGTTGGCCACTGCAGATCCCATGCATCTCGAGGCCACTCTGGAAATGCAAGCCACCAGTCTGGCATGTAGGCAGGAGGCTGACTGTCCTGTTTCCTGCAGGGTTCTCAGTGTCTAGAAAGGTCCCTGGCACAAAGTAGGTGCTAAGGAAGTGGTAGCTGAGTGAATTCAGGAATGAATGAATGTCTGCTGTCTTGACTATGAGCTCTTTGAGGTCAAAACCAAGGGCTGGCTCGTCCTCCCAGGGCCTTTCATGGGGAGGATGAACACCAATCAACAAATGACACAGGGGTGCCTGAGTGGCTCAGTTGGTTGAGCATCCAACTCTTCATTTCAGCTCAGGTCATGATCCTAGGGTCGTGGGATTAAGGCTCTGTGCTGAGCATGGGGCCTGCTTGACATTCTCTCTCTCTCTCTTTCCTTCTGCTGCTCTCCCCCACTTACATGCTCTTTCTCTTAAAAAGTGTGCAAGGCTCTCCACTGTCTGGGACTGTGTTCTCTACAAGCTTCAATTCTTAACCAGGTTGGAGCAACACTACCAGTCCCAGGAAGTGTTCTCCGGCAGCATGGACATGACGTACTGGGAAAACCCATGTAAGAGAGAAGGTGGCCAGGAAGCCAGGCCAGAAAGACAAGGGTGGCCTACCCACTCCCAGGCCAAGAAGCCGGCCCCCTTCCTCTACCTTCGCCCCAACGTTGTGGCTACTTGTGTTTCTCAGCTCGGAAAGTAACAGCAGCCCACAGCCCAGTCACCCTACAGCTTACCGGGTACAGACCTAGCTTTCTATCTGCGTTAATTTTTCTGATCTTCAAAACAACCACATGCTGCATGTACTATCATTATCCCCAGGGATGAGGGAAGGCACAGAGAGGTCATGCTGTTCAAGGCCACAAAGAGCAGAACCAGGATTTTAACTCCTAAAGACCACTAGGCTCTTCCGCCTAGGAGCAATGCTCTCCCTGACTTGGGGCTACCCTCCAACTCCTGCTCATCCTACCAGACCCAGCTTCCTGCTCTCCACCCTAGGCAAGAGCTCCCAGCTCCCAGACCTCCTCCCTTACCTCTTGTGCCTCAGCTGGCTCCTCTGCCTTGCCTCCTGCTCCATTCTCCATGGCAGGAAGCGCCTGGCTTCTTATTTGGCTTCTTGGGGTGTGAGCAGGGACTTTCCACATGGCCCTGCCTTCCAAGGCTTCCTCCGTCCTGTTCCCAGCACTGTGCAGCAGGCACAGCCCTCCAGGCTAGGGGACAGCTATCCCCCAGAGGGCCCAGTGGGCACCTCCAAGTTCACCCTTACCTGTCACAAGCTTGGCTTCTGACAGACTGCACCCAGGAAGCCTCTTAAGCTGAGGGAACTGAAGTCAGGCCATAGGTGAGCTGGACCCTATCCCACGCCTGACTCTTCCCATCTATCTGAGGGCAGACGGCCAAAACAAGCATTTCTGCCAGTTCTATAACCTGCACTTAAGAGGCTCTGGAATCAGACATGGGTTCAAATACACTCTCTGTGACACTCAATGAATTATTCAAACTCTCCGAGTTGTAAAATAGGGATGATAATAATACCCATCTCACATCACAGGGGTTCAGGGGAGGATTAGACTAGTTAACAAGACCCTTCCTATTTTCTGAACCCAGAAAAGCCCTGAGGAGCCCTTCATCCAAGAGTGCCTTCTGCCCCTGCCTGCTCCCCTCCCCCGCCCCATGCTCAGCCTCCTCCCCTCATCCCAAGCCCATGACCCCTCACAAGACATGTCCCAAGTTGTAGTCTCCAGCCAGGCTCATCTGTGGGAGCAAGATGATGACCCTGAATTCAAGGATGCACAAGCACCACCAGGGTCCAGGCCCCCACTGGTCCCAGCCCCAGATGGGTTCCCAGGCCTGGCAGGGCTTTGAGAAGAAGAGTCCTTGGAAGGAAGAGCAGCCATAAAAGGTGGAACAGGTCCTCACCCCAGGATCTTCCTCACCATCTGTCTTGGGGGTCACGAACAGGCCCTCGCCCATCAGGAGGGATACCAGCTCCTTCCTCCCCAGCCATCTGGGCATCCCTCACCCACCCTTTTTGTCCCTCCTCCTCAGCTGGCCATTCACTCTTCGGGGCTTGCTCTTAATTAGCCTAACAAAACTCAGTCACCAGAGGAAGTCCTTGAAGTTGAGGATTTCAACAAAGCTAAACCACTAAATCCTGTGGCCGCCAGCCTGTCTTCACAGCTTCTCCGGCTCTGGCAGAAATCACACTCCCATGCAGAAACCACAGCCCTGGCGGCTTCAGTGTCCAACTCCCCTCCCTCTTACTTCCCCCCATCTTGGGCCACCTTATCAAGGCAGGCCCGGCCCATCCTTTATCTGCCTGCCATCTCTAAGTGCTTCCATCCCCTGACAGGCCCCATAAAAGCTGGTGAAATACAAGGCTGCCCCACTTTTGACATGGCTCACTTCAAAGGCCATGAATGAGCTGGGGCCACTCTGGAGGCCTCAATGAGCTAAAGGAAAAGCTGGGTGCTCCTGGGATGACCCTGTTGGCCTGGGGACCATTCTGAGAGCCCAGCATCTGTCGATAAATACCCAGAATTGGTTAGGGCACAGACTCTGGAGGGAAGTGGCCCCAGTTCAAGTCCCAGCTTGGCCACTTGATAACTGGGCACATTGCTTGCCTTGTTGTTCTCAGCATCTCCCCTGACAAAAGGGGATAATGACATTTGCCGGCCTGTCTAATCCCATGAATGTTCCTGGGACAGGTTTGACAAGGTGAAGAGGGTCCCCTTCCATAGGGAGATGGCTGCTTCTTGGGGGCCCTGAGAGCCATCCTAATAGGACCCTGGGTAGCAGTGACAACTGAACTTGGCAGGTGGCCCTGGGGAAAAAGGAGTATAAAAAGGACCCAGGCCACATGGCATCCGCAAGGTCAATTCCCCCCTCTACCTACCTCAGACCCATCAGAGCTCAGGGCTCCAATGCCCTCATCCTGTAGTGACAAAAACCTGTCTCCCCAGGCAGTGGGGAGTTAGTGTTTAACGGGGACTGAGCATCAGTTGGGGCAGAGGCAGAACTCTGGAGATGGATGGTGGTCAAGGTTGAACAATAGTGTAAATTTACCTAATACCACTGAACTGTATACCTGCAAATGTTTAAATTGTATGTTATGACTAGTTTACCACAATTTTTTTTTTTTTTTTTTAAGTTTGGCCCTTAGGTAAAAAGAGACAATCAAAGAATGGAAACAATGTGCTTCCTGGCTCTTCCAAAGGCTCAAACTAAAACTGAAGATTCTTACCTGCTGATAATGGAAAAGAAGCCCACCCCAAGGAGCAGCCCCTCCTGTTAGTCCCAAATCCACACCGTGTCCCCATCAGCCCCACCCGGAGGCTGCCCACACTGGGCACAGGCCGGAGGCGTCCAGGATGCACAGTGCGTCACGCCCCCGGATCCAGCTCCATTGGCTCATGCCCGCAAACAGTGGCTGCTCAGGACCCCTGCTCCAAATCCTCAGAACAAAGAAAGAAGTGCCGAAAGGGGAAGAGGAAAAGGGAATTAAGTCATCCTCAGCTTCTCCCCCTAGTTTCACTGAGAAGAATCAAGACGCGTTTTAGGCCCAGTGCCCAGAGACAAAATAGGAGATGAAAATATTTATTTGTTTCTAAGGCTCTTGCAATCCCAGGATGAAAAGCCCACCTTGGTTGTAACTTACTGCAGCTCGAGCCGCCTTTCAGGCAGGCCTCCCAACAGGCAGCCGCCCACTTGCTCAGGTCTCAGGGCAAGAAGTTCCACCACCCCAATGGGGAGAAAAAGTGGGATCCCTGTCCTAACAGAAACTGATTCTATTTAATGAGAATTATCCCTGATTGGCATCAGGGAACCATAAATAGCCCAGCCGCCCCAGTTGAATCACCAGAACTAGCACTGTGTCAGCATTTCTATATAAACCAGGGTTTGCTAGGGGATTAGCTCACAGCCATAAAAAATTTGCTCCAGGCTGAAACTTGGCCTAAAGAAAATCTCAGCCCCGGAGTAGATACTGAAAAGAAAGCCAGACAGACACCGCCCCCAAACCTCCCGAGGACAAGGGTGCCTCTGACCAGGACCTCTTACACCCGGGCTCTGTTGTCACCAGCACGTAAGAAGTCTGGTGATTTAGGGCACCGCTTGGGGTTGCCATAATTCAAAATTTGGTGGTGTTTTTTTTTTTTTTCCAAGCCAAAAGAAGTGATGTTTGCTGCTTTGAGAGCTTTGCATAGGACTGAGTTTGAGAGTAAGTGATCCAAACCCACCCCTTTCTCTGCTGACAGCTAAATGTCAAGCCAAGAGAGATTTACCTGGTGCTCATGTGGATGCCTTGTATGTTATATGGACAATGGGTGCTGTCTTCTACCCCAAAGGTAAGGTTTTCAAAGTAAGGCCTGGGAACCTAATCTATCACAAGGGTAGAGTAACTCCATATATGACACAGGTGTAGTCAGTGGGAAAGGATATTTTGTTTCAGTTTTCCCCCCTGTGGATACTCAGTCAGTCCAAAAGCAACTATTACATAAAACTAGATGCCTCTGCATGTCTATACATAGATGGCTTCCTGGCAAATTAATGCTCTAAATTAAAAAAAAAAAAAAAAGTATTAGGGGCACACCGGTGATTCAGTCGGTTAAGCGTCCGACTTCGCTTCAGGTCATGATCTCACGGTTCATGGATTTGAGTCCCGCATTGGGCTTTGTGCTGACCTCTCAGAGCCTGGAGCCTGCTTCGGATTCGGTGTCTCCCACTCTCTCTGCCCTTCCCCCGCTCGCACTGTCTGTCTGTCTCTCCCTCTCTCTCCCTCCCTCTCAAAACTAATAAACATTCATTTTTTTTTTTTTTAAATAACAAATGTAACCCATCAGATTGACAAAATGAAAGCAAACTAGGCTAGAGCTGGGGAGGGTGTAGAGAAGCAGGAGCACTCATTCACTGCCAGAGTGTCTAGAAGCATCCAAGAAAATTTAAAATGCCCAAATCCTCACTTTTAGGAATTATGTCCAATAGGCCATACCTACAAGAATGTTTATTGTGGCATCGTTTGTTAGGGCAAAAAACTAAAATCAATCCCTCGGGTGAAGTACTGAGTAAATTGTGTTATGTGTGATAACACTAAAGATAAATGATGTAGGTAGTAGGGGAAATAGAATAAATGACAACTTACCAGAAAGAAGTCAGGATGGTTTTTTTTCATTATTAATTACCCACATATTATAATGCATCCTTTAACATCGTTCATTTTTTTTTCAACGTTTTTTATTTATTTTTGGGACAGAGAGAGACAGAGCATGAACGGGGGAGGGGCGGAGAGAGAGGGAGACACAGCATCGGAAACAGGCTCCAGGCTCCGAGCCATCAGCCCAGAGCCTAACGCGGGGCTCGAACTCACAGACCGCGAGATCGTGACCTGGCTGAAGTCGGACGCTTAACCGACTGCGCCACCCAGGCGCCCCAACATCGTTCATTTTTATTACTGAGTCTACTTCTTTTTATTTTCCTTTTTCTTAATATTTTTTAATATTTTCTTAATATTTTTTTAAATGTTTATTTCATTTTTGAGAGAGACAGAGCATGAGTGGGGAGGGGCAGAGACAGGGGGAGACACAGAATTTGAAGCAGGCTCCAGGCCCTGAGCTGTCAGCACAAAGCCCAACGCATGGGCTTGAACCACAAACCATGAGATCATGATCTGAGCTGAAGTCAGATGTTTAAGCTACCGAGCCACCCAGGCGCCCCAATTTCTTATTATTTTTAAAAGCTATTCATGCATGTCAGAAGGATGACTTTGCCTATACCCCTTATTGATAAAGGAGCCTTTTTTTAAAAAGCAAATTGACTAATGCCATACCATGATGGGGTGCTTCATTGAAAAGCAATGTGAAGATGTTTAGTATGAGCCACATTCCACTTCATAAATAAGGAGGAAAAAGTAAAATCCCAATACACGTGTATGCATTTTAACTGAAGTTTGTGTATGGAAAGAGATGCACATGTAGTGAACACGCTGTATTGTGAACACAGGTATCCCCCAGGCAATGAGACTGGAAGGAAAGACCCACGAACTATATTAACTTTTTCTGTATATACTCTATATTGTTTGGCTTTTTAGCATCAACACGTTAGTTTTACAGTATTTTTAGGCAGGAATGTTTTACTCATTCCAAAAAACAAAGTCCAGTGGGAAGGGAGAGGAGGTAGCTAAGCCTTCACATGGGGAGGGCACTACTTAATCGCAGCGACACTGCCCCCTCACTCAAGGAGCTCACAGAGCTCTTGGAAACACAAAGCCCTTAGGAAACCATTGAAAATCCACACGGATTCAGAGGCAGGATCTGGGTATTCTGGGGGGGCTTCATGGCAGAGGCTCCCCTGGCTTTGAGACCGCAAGGACTTGGATGAACGGAGGATTAGGGGAATACAAGCTTGGAGCAGCCCGAACAAAAGGGCCCTGGCTGTGAATGAGCCGGATAATGGCAGGCCGGGGTCCAGGAGAGGGCCTGGCACACTGCGGTGCCCAGCAACGCTCCCTGAGCTCCGCCGGCCTCGGTGGCACAGGTAAACGAGAGTCTGCGCGTGGGTCCACACCCTGCCGCCACAAAGAAGCAGTTTCGGTTTCCCTTCACTGCATCGGTTCTCTGGGGAATGATTCACAGCCAGACAGCTCTCAGCCCCAGTGCTGAGCCAAAGGCAGGCCCTCCAAAGGATGGGCGCCTCCCCCAGGGACCGCAGGCCTGTGAGGATCACCTCTGGGGTCACAGAGCTGTGTCCACCCCCGGCCCAGTCCAACTCGCTCCCACAGCACACCCCCCCACCCCCCCACCCCCCCACCTCAGGCCGACCCGCCCCACTCAGAAGCTCCCAGACAGCTGCCATCTTGCCAGCTGGTATCTAAGCTGCTGAGGCCAACAACCAGACCTGACAGGTTCATGCTTCCCTGCAAGGTGCCACGCCAGAGAGGAGCTCAGGCCGTGAGTGAAGGATCAGAGTCGGTTCAAGGAATTGGTCTTTGCTGCAGAAGCCTCTGCCTTCCTGCCGTAGTGTCTGGCAGAGCGATAATACCAAGGGGCTGGGAGCTAAGAGTTGGGATCTGGGGCTTGGAACACAAATCGACAATGTTTAGTTTTGAGAGACCAAAAGAAAACAGTGGCTCCTAACAATATTCTTAAGGGAGTATTTGAATACAAGAGGACAGTTTGGGGATTATTTTCCGTGGGGGAAGGAGGAAAAAGGCTCGTCTGCGAATTATTTTCATTAGAGGTATAAGCAGCTTGGTGTACTTCCCATGATTTGTCAAGGAGGAATCAAGATAAGGAGGGTAGGTTTCCCACAGGCACATCCTTAGTCAAAAACAGTGACACTTTTTATTTCAAATCCTGGAATGTCTGGCTGAGGCTTCTGCCTCAGGAACACTGCTCAGGAACAGCAAAGCCGGCTCTGAGGAGAGATGTGTCCCTTCCTGCCAGCCAGCCCCTTCTCTCAGATGCTTTGCCCCAAACTGGATGACATGGACCTGCTAGGTGCACATCCTGGGAATGCTCAGGAGAATTATGTCCCCCGCCCATTTCCAGTCGGCCCCTGGAGGTGTTCACTTGGTCTGGCTCGGCCTATACTGATTCATGGTCCTGAGGGGGGAGACAGTACCTTCCAGACAGACAACTGAGTGCTCTTCCAACATAACTCCTCATTAATTCTATCCAGCTCGACACTCAGCCATGGAGCATAGCTACGGAGCATCCATAGCTACGTGCAAGGCCTTAGGCACCAGGGCAGGTATGACTCCTGACCTCACGGCCTCAGAGCTGGCAGCAAACCCCCCGCCCCGCCCCCAGTCTACGACTTGGAGCTTCCCTTCCAGAACCTATAGGAATGATGACACCTTCCTCCTTCCGGGGCAATCACTGCTACTCCTAAAATCCAAAGAGAGGCTGGCCCCCTACCTTAGTTTAAAAATCTTTGATTTTAAAAACCTTCGCTTTCTGCTCAAAGGAAACGAGGTTTCTTCACGCATTCGTGCATCAAATATTTGGTGAGTGCTTCGTATGAGGCAGGCTGTGGTCTACTTGGTGAGTACAGAGCGGTGAATAAAATAGACAAAAATCTCTACCCTCGGGGGTCTTAAATTTTAGTAGGGGAAGCAGAAGAAAAACTAACCAACTCAAGGGCAGGGCGTGCCAGGAGGGGAAGGGGATATGTTAAACAGGATGGTCAGCGAGGTTCCTTCGCAGCCCTGCCCGCTCTTGGTCTTTATCTTCTTGCTGAGATGGTGTTATTATGGTTCCCAAATGGCTGAGCTTCGAGTGAAGAGTTCATCTGTAATGGGATTATCTCTGGCCCTGTTTGCTTTCATTACACTCCGACTCTCCGAGCATGAGAATCTAACCTTACCAAAAGCGTATTTTGGTAATCTGATATAAACTAAATTTAAACTTTGACCTCCAACAATAAAAACGCTACTTTCTCCTTCTGAAGACCTGAAATTCAGATTAAGGGCCTGCCAGCTTCACTTTCCGGGTTTCTCACTAACTTCTAATTAGATTCTAAGCATTCCTCAGAGGGGGCTGAGCGCAGGGTCCCCCCCCCACCCCCAGCCCACGGCAGACACCAGCCCACTGGCCTGGTTTCCCCTCGTTCCCGTCCGAGATGAGAGGTCTCTCCTAGCTCCCCACACCCTTCCTCCAGCTTCCATTTCCTGGTATCATGGCAGAATACCAAGTGAGTGCTAAAAATTCACAATGAGATTGCTGCCTTAAGCCACATCACAAATGTGTTCTGATTCCCGTTTTGCACGAACTGCTTTAATCCTGGTATGAGTAAAGGTTAAGTACGAGCTTACTCAAATGTGCCCCCACGTCGCGTTCTAATTCCTATAGGTTATCTTATTTGGAAATTAAGGCAAGCAAAATCCACAAGGCGGGGGCGGGGGTGTCTGCAGCCGGGGCTGCTCCTTGTCTCTCAGACCTCGGTGACCTCACTTGCCACCAGTTTGTCAACCATTTCCCATTTCTCAGAGCTTGGATGTTGGATAAATTTGTATGCTGGGCAGGTTTGCAAGACACAAAATTAAAACCTGGTTTTTTACTTTTTGGGTTTTGTTTTCTGTTTTTTATTTTTTTAAAGAGAGACCTGAAGCAAGTTTCACAGTCTCCAGCAGAAAAAGCAACTAAACATTCAAATTCAGGGATGTCCCACATTAATAACTGTTCACCAAGGAAGCATTTCCTGTTTATACGTGGAGCTAATGAGAATCCATCACCCCTGTCAAATAGACTGAACACCAAATTCAAATGTCAAACCAAATGTAAGAGGTCACACATTTCCTTTGCTAACTAAAAGTGTAATTCATAAATATTATTGCTACCAAACTCTCCATCTACAACATTTGTTTAGAAATATGCACATGTAATATAAATTGTGATTAAGTTAAATGGGTATATTATTTCCTGTTTTAAGGGCTAACAGCAGCATGAATTATGCTTGACTGCAAAGAAGGCTCAAGTCACAAGCAGTTCTGCCTGACTACAGCCCCACGTTTTACACCCCCAGATTGGTTTTTGCACGTTCATTCATAAATACTTTACATTAAGCAGCCTTGCTGATAACTTTCACTTCTGCTGCCTTATAAAACAGCTCTTACTATTGAAGAGGTCAGCTAAATGGACATAAACTTTGGGCCTAACTACATTTAAAAATAAAAGTGGAAAAACAAAAAAGATTTACGAAACCAGGGTCTTCATGTACCTCTGTAAGCATAATACCAGAATCCAAATCAAACTGAAACTTCACATCTGTGGCATGATTTAGGGAGATGGGAAATGTTACCAGAGGAAGCAACAACCCAGATTTTCAACTTCCCACAATTCACGTTAGGGAGCAGAGAAACCAGTGGGGAAACCACCTTTCCTTCCATTTGCGCCCACAGATGAATTCAGCTAACGTCCCTAGTTTTAAAAACACATAAATTAGTATTTCTATTATTTCAGAAAAACAAAATGTATTTTAGCAGGGGAAACAAGGGGAGCCGAACAAATAGAAATAGCCTCTCACCTAAGAACCAGACAAGGATGTCAATCAAGTGCTCGCACTCAAAGAAAAGGAGGAAAAAAGCAAAGACCAGACTCAAAGCTGACCCTTACCAGTCATGCTCTGTCAGTTCAGGAAAGGAATACAGTTTGACTCCGTAGTCAATGAAAACTATGACCGATAACAACAACCTAGGGGGAAAAAAAAGGCGAGTGAGCAAATAAACCGTCCCTTCCCCAGCCTGGGTTGAGGGGTTTTTTTTTCCCCACAGGGAGAAGGGAGGGCTTAGCTCCAAATCTTCGCAGAGCCCCACTTCCCTATCAGCAAAGCTGCTGGTCCTCATTCCCATGGGAACCAGGTCCCCCTGGCCACCCTGGTCTAAAGCATGTGGAGGAAAAGAGGAGGGACAAAGGCTCCTTAGAGGAGCTCTGAGTCATCCCTGTTTTCGAAACTCTTCCCAAGGAGAGCCAGCCTGACGCCATTGGGCCAGACAGTTTTGCAACAAAACCAAGTCTTTGATGTCATGGACAGGGAGAGGGGGATAAACAGGGTTCCTCCAAAAGATAACCAAGATGACTCCCTAGCTTTTGAAATGTGGTGAAGAGAATTTCCTAAACTCCAGATTCAGAAACAGGTGATTAACAGATACCACTGAAGCTCCTATCAGCGGACGCTGTGCTTTCACCAAAAGGCAGGCAGGGGCCGCCTCTTCCCTGCCTCCTTGCCTCCCCCCGAAGTTTATGCTGAACGGTTAGATCTGGGTTTGATAATGACAGTATGTAGCTCTCGTTAAATATATGGTTTTTAGGCTTATTTATTTACTTTGCGAAAGTGAGCAAGAAAGTGAGCGTGGGGGAGGGGCAGAGAGAGGGAATCCCAAGCAGGCTCCGCACTCAGCACACAGCCCTCTGTAGGACTCAGTCCCACAAACTGTAAGATCATGACCTGAGCGGAAATCAAAAGTCAACGCTTAACCAACTGAGCCACCCGGGCACCCCATTAAATATTTTAAATCAGGTTTCTGATAGTCCTTATCAGAGCATTTCCCCACCATAATGTAACGGTTATATCAATGGGTTGTTTTAAATATCGTTCCTTCAAATCTGTTAACTATAATTTAAAGTTCAACGTAAGAAAATGATTTTTTAGCCCACGTTTTGAAAACTGGGGTATAATTTACAAAAAGTGAAATGCTTAGGTCTTAAGTGTTCTTTTCAATCAGTTTTGATGAATATATATAAAGACAGAACATTTCTCTCACCCCAAAATTTCCCCACACCTCTTCTCAATTTTCCACCCCCAGAATCCACCACTAATTTGATTCCTATCGCCGTAAGTTAGCTTTTCCTATTCTAGAGTTTCTCATAAATGCACCACAACATAGCATGCACATTTTTGTACCTTCATTCACTCATCATATTTTTGACATTCATCCATGATATTGCCCATGTTAGCGCAGTCCATTCCCTTCTGTGGCTCAGTTTTCTGTTATGCGACTACACCTCTGTGTGTTTTTCCATTCAGTCTTCACTGATGGACACCAGGGCTGTTTTCCAGTTTCAGAATTTTATGAATAAGGCTGCTATGAACATTCTTTTTTTTTTTAAGTGTATTTATTTTGAGAAAGACAGAGACAGCACAAGTGGGGGATGTGCAGAGAGAGTGAGAGAGAGAATCCCAAGCAGGTTCCACACTGTCAGCAAAGACCCCAATGCAGGGCTCGATCTCATAAAACCGTGAGATCACGACCTGAGCCGAAATCAAGAGCTGAACACTTAACCAACAGAGCCACCCAGATGCCTGTGAACATTTTGATACAAGAACTTATACGAAAATACATTTTCGTTTCTCCCAGGTAAACACCTAAGAGTGGTACTGGGGAGTCATAGGGTAAATGTATTTTTAGCTTTTTAAGGAAGTGCCAGTTTTCCAAAGTGCTTATACCATTTCACAGACTTACCAGCAATGCCCGAGAGTTCCAGGACCTCCACACCCCTCCCACACTTCACTCGGTCACCTGTTTTCACTTTAACCCTTCTGGTGGGTAACTCCAGTGGATAACTCACTGTGCTTTTAATTTGCATTTCCCTGATGCCTAATGATGTCAAATGTTTTTCATGTGTTACTGGGTATTTGTGTATCTTCTTTAAGGAAAAGTTTCTATTCAAATTGTTCTTGCTCATTTCTAATTGGATTGTTTTAGTATTACTGACTTGTAGGAGTTTTTGTGTATTCTGGCTCCAACTCTTTTGTCAGACTTACAGGTTACCGGTAAGTTAACGTATGTGTTAACCTATTCATTTTCTTAACGTGTCTTTTGATAAGCACAGATTTTTAATTTTCATATAATCCATTTATCGAGTTTTGTTTTTATGGACCACCCTTTCTGTGACCTCTCCAAGGAATCTTTCCCTGTGTAGCCCAAGGTTGCAAAAATATTCTAAGTTTTTTCTAGTAATTTTATTGCTTTAGCTTTTACGTTTAGGTCAATGACCCATATTGAATCAATTTTTATATATACTTAGAGGTAGAAGCCAAGATTCTTTTTTTTTTCTACTGGATATCCAATTGTTTCCATACCGTTTAGTGGAGATATTTTCTTTCCTGATTGAATTTCCTTGACATTCTTGGACCAAAATTCACTGGACCATCTATCTGTGGATCTATATATAGACTCTATACTGATCCATTTCTCTATTTGTCCATCCTTTCATCACTACCACACTGTCTTGATTACTGTAGCTATAGGAGTCCGTCTTGTCATAAGGTAAGATAAGTATTCCAAATTTACTCTATTTTTCCAATATTGTTTTAGTTATTCTAGGCCCCTTGGTTTCCATATCAATTTTAAGACCATTTTTTCAAAGATAAAGTCTGCCAGTCTTTCAGTTGAAACTGATCAATTTGGTAAAGCTGACATTTTAATAACATCGAGACTTCCAACCTATAACATGGTTCGTCTCTTCATTATTTAGCTATTCTTAAATTTCTCTCAGAAAAATTTTATACTTTCTATCTTAAGCATGCTTCATTAAATTTAGCCCTAAGTATTTAATTTTTTATGCTGTAATAAGTAGTATTTTAAAATTGTCATCGTTGGGGTACCTGCATGACTCAGTCAGTTAAGCCTCTGACTCTTGATTTTTGGCTCAGATCATGATCTCACAGTTTATGAGTTCAAGCCCCGCATCAGGCTCCGTGCTGACAGTGCAGAGCCTGCTTGAGATTCTCTCCCTCCCTCTCTCTGCTCCTAACCCACTTGCACTATCTCTCTCTCAAAATAAATAAACTTAAAAAAATTTTTAATGTGTCATCGTTAATTGTTCATTGCCAGGATACGGAATCATAACTTTGTTATATCCTCCAACATCACACAATAAATTATTAGTTGTATTCATTTTTAATATCTCTTAAGAGTTTTTTGTACTAAATCATGTCACATAATTGGTTATATTTCTATACACCAATAATGAAGCAGCAGAAAGAGGAATCAAGGAATTGATCCCATTCACAATTGCACCAAAACTCCTAAAATACCTATGAATAAACTTAACCAAAGAGATGAAAAATCTATAGACTGAAAATTATAGAAAGCTTATGAAAGAAATTGAAGATGATACATACCAAAAAATGGAAAACCATGTCATGCTCATGGATTAGAATAACAAATAAAATGTCAATACTACCCAAAGCAATCTACATCTTCAATGAAATCCCTATCAAAATAACACCAGCATTCTTCACAGAGCTAGAACAAACAATCCTAAAATTTGTATGGAATCAGAAAAGACCCTAAACAGCCAAAGCAATCCTGAAAAAGAAAACCAAAGCTGGAGACATCACAATTCCAGACTTCAAGCTATACTATAAAGCTGTAATCATCAAGACAGTATGATACTGGCACAAAAACAGACACTCCGATCAATGGAACAGAATAGCGAATGCAGAAATCAACTCACAAATCTATGGCCAACTCATCTTTGACAAAGCAGGAAAGAATATCCAATGGAAAAAAGACAGTCACTTCAGCAAACTGTTGGGAAAACTGGACAGCGACATGCAGAAGAATGAGCTTGGACAACTTTCTTACACCATACACAAAAATAAACTCAAAATGGATCAAAGACCTAAACCTAAGAGAGGAAGCCATCAAAATCCTAGAGGAGAAAACAGGCAACAAACTCTTTGTCCTCAGTCGCAGCAACTTCTTATTTGACATGTCTCTGGAGGCAAGGGAAACAAAAGCAAAAATGAACTATTGAGACCTCAGCAAAATAAAAAGCTTCTGCAGAGCGAAGGAATCAATCAGCAAAACTAAAAGGCAAACAATAGCATGGGAGAAGATATTGCAAATGACATATCAGATTAAGGGTTAGTATCCAAAATCTATGAAGAACTTATCAAACTCAACACCCCAAAAACAAATAATCCAGTGAAGAAATGGGCAAAAGACATGAATAGACACTTCTCCAAAGAAGACATCCAGATGGCCACCCGAAACATGAAAAAATGCTCAACATCACTCATCATCAGGGAAATACAAATCAAAACTATGATGAGATACCACCCCACACCTATCAGAATGGCTAAAATGAATAACTCAGGCAATGACACATGTGGGCGAGGATTTGGAGAAAGGGGAACCCTTTTGCACTGTTGATGGGAATGCAAACTGGTGCAGCCACTTTGGAAAATAGTATGGAGGTTCCTCAAAAAATTAAAAATAGAGCTACCCTACAACGCAGCAATTGTACTAATAGGTATTCATCCAAAGGATACAAAAATGTGTCTCTGATTTGAAGGGACATATCACCCCAATGTTTATAGCAGCACTATCAACAGTGGTCGAAGTATGGAAAGAGCCCAAATGTCTATTGATGGATGAATGGATAAAGAAGATGTGTCTTATGGAATATTACTCAGCGATCAAAAAGAATGAAATCTGGCCATCTGCAACAATGTGGATGGAACTCGAGTGTATTATGCTAAGTGAAATAAGTCAGAGAAAGACAAATATATGATTTCATTCATATATGTAGTTTAAGATACAAAACAGATGAACACGGGGGAAAGGAAGCAAAAAAATATAAAAACAGAGAGGGAGACAAACCATAAGAGACTCTGAAACACAGAGAACAAACTGAGGCTTGCTGGCAGGGTGTTTGGTGGGGGGAAGGGCTAAAGGGACAAAGGGCATTAAGGAGGACAATGGTTGGGATGAGCACTGGATGTTATATGTAAGTGATGAATCACTAAAATCTATTCCTGAATATGAATATATATACATATACATATGTATATGTGTATGTGTATGTATATATATATATGTATATGTATGTGTGTGTATTTATACATATATATGTGTGTGTGTGTGTATATATATATACACACACACATATTCCAGAAAAGAAAAACAAAATCATGTCACATATAAGCAAAGACAACTTTACTTCTCCTTTTCCAATCTATATACTCATTTCATTTTGTAATATTATTGCCTTACCTTCTAGTAAAAAGCCGAATTAAAGTTTTGAGAGTGACCTCCTGTTTTGTCTTTAGTCTCTGGAGGAAAGCATTTAGTCACCAATAAGCATGTTAGCTATAGATTTCCAGTAGTAGATGATACCTGTGAGGTTGAGAAAGCTCCCGTCTGTTGCTGGTTTACTGAGTTTTTATCATGAATAGATGCTGAATAGGTGAATAGATGTTTTTTCTTCATCTATAGAAATATATTTCTTCCCTTAATTATATCAGTGAATACAGATTGACAAACTATACTGACTGGTTTTTAGATATTATATCATTCCTAGAATAAACTCTACCCTCTTCTATGTATTATTGATTTTATTTGCTAATGTCTTCTTAAGGGTTTTATACCCATGTTAATGAGGAATTTTGATCTGTAATTTTTTCTTATAATATCCTCACCTGGTTTTGGTATCAAAGTAATGCTGGATCTATAAAAAGTAGAGAAGTGCTCCATAATACTCTATTTTCTGAAAAAGTTTGTGTAGAATAGGTATTATCTTTTTCCTTAAATATGCAAAAGAATTCACCAGAAAAACTCTCTGGGCCTGTAGTTTTGTATGTGGGAAACTGTTCAATAACAAACTCAATTTCTTTCATGAATATAGGTTTAAATTTTTCTATTTCTTCTTCTTTTGGTTTTTTAAGTTATGTTTTTCATGTCATTTGTCCCTTTCATCCGAGGCACTGAATTTACTGGCATAAAGTTGTTTGTAACATCACTTCATTATCCTTTTAATATCTTTAATGATGTCCTCTCTCTTATTCCTATTGTTAGTAATTTGTGTCTTCTTTTTCCTTTTTATAATTATTTACTGTGGTTAAAAAAATACATAAAATTTACCTTCATAACTATTTCTAAGTCTATAGTTCAATAGTGTTAAGTGTATTCATATCATAAAAAGCTTCTGTACAGTAAAGGAAACAATCAAAAAAACTAAAAGGACAAAATGGAAAAGAATATTTGCAAATTACATATCTGATAAAAGGTTAGTATCCAAAATCTACAAAAAATTGATCAACCTCAACACCCAAAAACCAAATAATCCCGTTAAGAAATGGGCAGAAGACATGAATAGGTATTTTTCCCAATAAAATATCCAGATGGCCAACAGACACATGAAAAGATGCTCCACATCACTCATCATCAAGGAAATACAAATCAAAACCACAATGATATACCACCTCACGCTGTCAGAATAGCTAAAATAAACAACACAGGAAACAAAATGTTGGCAAGGATGTGGAGAAAGGGCAACCCTCTCTTACACTGTTGGTGGGAACGAAAAATGGTGCACCCCCTCTGGAAAACGGTATGGAGGTTCCTCAAAAAGTTAAAAATAGAGCTACCCTAAGACCCAGCAACTGCACTACTAGGTATTTACCCAAAGGATAAAAAAATACTGATTGGAAGGAGCACATGCACCCTGATGATATAGCAGCATTATCAATAATAGCCAAACTATGGAAAGAGCCCAAATGTCCATCAAATGATGAATGGATAAAGATGATGTGATATGTATATATGTATGTATAGATGGATGGATGGATGTACACACACACACTGGAATATTACTCGGCCATCAAAAAGAAGTTGTAGAAGTAGGTGGGGATGGGCTAATTGGGTGATGGGCATTAAGGAGGGCACTTGTGTTCAGTACTGCGTGTTATGGTGTAAGTGATGAATCACTAAATTCTACTAATGAAACCAATATTACATTCTATAGTAACTAACTAGGACTTAAATAAAAATTTTGAAAAAAAAAGTGTATTCACATCTTTGTGTAACCTATCTTCAGCACTTTTTATCTTGCATAACTAAAACTCTCTATCCATTAAACAATAACTTTTCCTAAGTGTTTATCAATTTTATTAATCATTTCAACAAGCCAACTTCAGTTTCTGCTGATATGCCCTATTCTTTGTTTTCTATTTCAATGATTTCCACTCTTACTGAGGTTTAATCAGCTCATCTCTTTTAGCTTTTTAAGATAGAAACAGGGGAACCTGGGTGGATCAGTTGGTTGAGCATCTGACTTGATTTTGACTCCGGTCATTATCACACAGTAATTGAGTCGGTCTCTGCACCAACAGCACAGAGCCTGCTACAAACACAGATCACTGATTTTGTGCCTTTCCTATTTTCTGACATAAGCACGTGAAGCTTTACATGTCCCTTTAAGATTTGTGCACTCAAAATTTTTGATGTGATCTTTTCATTATCTTTACATTTAAAATATATTTTTGGATGCCTGGGTGGTTCAGTCAGTTGAGCGTCCAACTTCAGCTCAGGTCATGATCTTGCGGTTTGGGAGTTCGGGACCCGCGTCAGGCTCTGTGCTGACAGCTCAAAGCCTGGAGCCTGCTTCAAATTCTGTGTCTCCCTCTCTCTCTGCCCCTCCCCTGCTCATACTCTGCCTCTATCTCTCAAAAATAAAAAAATGTTACCATAAATAAATAAATAAAATATATTCTGGTTTATCTCATGATTTCTTTGGCTCATGGGTTATTTCGTTGTGTGTTGTTTAATTTTGCTTCTGTTGGGTAGAGTGTTTTATAAATGTCAATTACATCAGGTCATTGGCAGTGTTGTTCAATCTTCCAGATACTCATTAATCTTTCAACCTGTTGATTACTGAGAGAAAGGCTTAAATTCTTCAGATAGGATTCAGCTTTAATTCTGTCAATTTTTGCTTCATGTATTTTGGAGTTTTGTTATTAGATACAAATATATTTTGACATCTTTTGGTTAATTAACCCTTAATGGCATTAGAAAATGCCCCTTTCATCTTTTTAATCATCTTGAAGCCTAGTCACTATGAATTTAGTATAGCACCACCTGCTTTCCTATGCATAGTGTTTACATGGTACCTTTTCCCAACTTGTTACTTTCAACCTGATCACGACTTTATGTTTATGTTGTACTTTCTATAAACCACATATGGCTCCATAAACTCCATATACTTTAATCCAGTATGACAATCTCTGGGCCTTTTAATTGGGAAAGTTAATCCATTTACATTAAAATCAATTACTTACATATTTTTATTTTA
Source organism: Herpailurus yagouaroundi (assembly GCF_014898765.1). Lineage (NCBI taxonomy): Eukaryota > Metazoa > Chordata > Mammalia > Carnivora > Felidae > Herpailurus > Herpailurus yagouaroundi. The sequence continues at coordinate 22,213,472 of NW_024412423.1, read as the reverse complement.
AATATACCAAATTTGGGCTTGTTATTTTTCCTTTATGACCTTTTTCTGTTATTCCTATCCTGAATTTGGGGGATGAAACAAGTATTTTTGTATTTCATTTCAACTCCTCTATTAACATTTTAGGCATGCCTACTTATATTTTATTTTCAAGGCGTTTTCTGGAGATTAGAGGCTTATCTTTAATTCGTCACAGTTAACTTTCAAAAAACATTACTTCATGAACAATGTAAGAACTTAATGACAATATATTTCCGATTACAACCTTTCCACTGTGTTCCTGTTGCCACAGGTTTTAGCTCTAAAAGACTATAAATCCCCATGTTCCTGTTACTAGTTTTACTTTAAATGACCAATTATTTTTAGAGACTTAAAAGTACTTTTTAATGTTTATTTTTATTTATTTTGAGAGTGAACAAGTGGAGGAGGGGGACAGAGAGAGAGGGAGGGGGGGAGGGAGGGCGAGAGAGAGGGAGAGAGAGAGAGAGAGACTCAATCTATAGAACTCCTTTTAGCATTTTCTTCTCTCCTGGAAACATATTTGTTCAATCATGAAATGTCTATATTTCATCTTCATTTATGAAGTATATTTTCACTGGATATAGAATTCTAGATTGGCAAGAGTTTTTGCCTTCCCTTGCAACACTGTAAAGATGACATTAATGTTTTCTGATCTCTATTATTTCTGATGAGAAGTCAAATGTCATTCTTTTTTTTTCTTTTTCCTTAGAGACAAAGTGCAAGCAGAAGAGAAGGGAGAAGGGGTGGGGAGAGGAGGAGAGAGAGAAAAAGATAAAGAGAGAGAGCAACAGAGAATCCTAAGCAGGCTCCATGCCCAGCACGGAGCTTGATGTGGGGCTCGATCCCACAACTTTGGGATCACAACCTGAGCTGAAATCAAGAATTGGGTATTCAGCTTCTCTTAACATTGCTCTTCTAGGAGTGCTTGGGTGGTTCTGTCAGTTAAGTGTCTAACTCTTGATCTCAGCTGAGGTCTTGCTCTCTGGGTCATGAGTTCAAGTCCTGCACTGGACTCCTCACTGGACATGGAGCCTAGTTAAAAATTAAAAAAAAAAAAGAAATTAAACATTTTTCTTCTATATGAGATTTTTCTTTTATGACTGCTTTCAATTTTCTTTGTCCTTTGCTTTTAGCAATGTGACTATGACCCTGCTTGAGGTTCTCTAGAAGTCTTGCAGCTGTGATTTTTTTTCATTAGTTTTGGAAAACGATTCTTATCTTTCCAAATACTTTCTCTGCCCTTTCTCTCTCAACTTTTCTAGGACTTCAATTCCACACAGATTAGACCTTTTGGCAGACTCCCATAGACCTCAGGTGCTCTGCTTCATGTTTTCTCTCTTTTATTCTCTTCTTGTTTCAATTTAGATCATTGCTATTGACCTGCCTTTAGGTTTACTGATACTTCCTTCTGTTGTTTCCAATCTCCTGATAAGTCCATCAACGGAAATTTGCAACCTATTTTTCATTTCTAGCTTTTCTATTTAGATCTTTCATTATAGGGGGCACCTGGATGGCTCAGTCGGTTGAGCTTCCAACTTCAGCTCAGGTCGTGATCTCACAGTTCCTGAGTTCAAGCCCCAAGTCTGCTCTGTCCTGACAGCTCAGAGCCTGGAGTTGCTTCGGATTCTGTGTCTCCCTCTCTCTCTGCCGCTCCCCACTTGCTCATTCTCTCTCTCTAAATAAACATTAAAAAAATTTTTTTAAAAGATCTTTCTTTATAGCTTCCTCATCTCTGCTGAAATTCTCCATGTATGCACACATGTTGCCCACCTTTTCCACTAGATCTTTCAGCATATTTACCATAGTTATTGTACAGTTCCTGTCTGATAATTCGATTTGGGCCAACTCTAATCTTGTTCTACTGATTATTTTATCTCTTGACAAGCAGTCATATCATTGTTTGGGATGCGTGTGTCATAGTTTATACTGAATCCCACACATTGCGTGCAAAATATAGTACAGACTGAGGTAAATATTTCCCAAAATGGAGAACACCCTTCTTCTATCAGGCTGTTAAGGTGAGAAGTTGAGTTAGTGTTTAGTCTATAGTTGAGCTGATTTGGGATTTGGTTATTGCTTTAGTTATAGTCTGTGTACTACAGGCTTCAAATTTTCTTAGTGGGAGACTATCATATCTCATACTGAGGCTTACCGGAGTTAGTAGTACCCCGTACTTAGGGTGAAGCTAAGGTAACAGAATTTCTCTAAATGCTCCTACACTACCAATGCTCTCAGCAGGCTCTACACTACAGAAGAGACTCTCTCAGCAGTCCTGCCCCCCTCCTTGTGGTACACTGTTGCCTGGGGCTCACTGCAAGACCAGTGCTCAGGACAACGTATTCAGGTAGCTCTACATAGCGGTGCTCAGAGAGGATCACTCTCAGCTCCCCCGCCTTCCCCAGGACTGAGATGACCACTATCTCATACTCAGTACAGAATAAAGAACTTGGGTAGGTTTCCAGTTCTCACCCAGCAGCACATGACCAGTGACTCCTTCCCATGCAGTGCCTAAGAGGGTTTCTTGGCACAAAAGAGTTTCTCTCGGTTCTCCTGTTCTAGCCTCAGTGCTAGAGAGGTCTTGTGTACCTCTGCCTCTGCGAGAAGGGGGTCCAGTGTTCCCTGTTTCCCCCTAGTAGGTAACCTCTCCCTCTCACTCTTGAAAGATCAGGAACATAGGAGGGTTTTTATTGTTTCTTTTGCTTTAACTGCAGGCTCAAGCAGGTCCTGCATGGCTGCAACTCAGAGAGTTCTCTATTCTTCTGTCCCGCTCCCGATCTTGCTTGTAAGCTCTCAGTGAAGCCTCATAGACAAAAGTGAGCGAGGAGACACCTCTTGGGTTTAGAGTTTCCAAGAATTCTAAATAGTTATACTAGCTCACACTCTGCTCTAAAAAATTCATTACGATTTCAGCAATTTCCTTCTTACTTGCTTCGACGACAACTACTTCCTCTTCGTGCCGTTCTGCCCAACATGAAATGGTCGGTGTCCCCTCTCTCTTTGGAGAGACTGTACCCCTTTGGATTTTTATTTATCAGGCTACCTTGTGTCCTCAGATCTCTGACAGACTTGAACATACATGATCTTATAAACTGTCTGATTTGTTCTTATTGTTAGGGTGGGAGCAATTTTCTCTAGGTGGACGTTCTCATTAAATATCAGTATTAATAACAAACCCTCCTTTTTGGTATTTATATGCTTTTTGACACACTTTTACTTTATGTGCATTTATTTTTTTCTAATGAAATTAAAATGAAATCTTACTTTTATCCCCTAGTCCTACCGCTCCTTGTACATAAGCTAATGAATGGTAATGAGGTAAGGAATTTGTGCACAAAGAAAGAATGAATAACATTAGAATAATCATACCAACAAATGTGCATTGAGCACACAACAGGTAAAGCAGGCAGTGTTTTTTTATATGCACTGATTCATTTCTCATGTCTCAGTGAACTAGGCACTGCTTTCCAGTTGAGGAAATTCATGATCAGAGAAACATAATGACTCAACCAAGGCCACACAGCTAATAACTAGAGAACCAGAACTTGAACCCAAGCACTCTAGATTCTGGAGTCTACACTCGGAGCCTCCATTTTGTAAAGGAGTGAGGGGTTAGTTAAATGTTAACTTAAATTTTCTTACAGTGATGATCCCTCTGTCAGCCTACTGCCTTCAAGGGTGCCTTCCTCCTGTCCACCCACCCAACGTAATGGGCTGAGGGCTAAGGCTAGTTTCAGACTGTGGCACCAGGGCAATGCCCCTGTAGCAGGGCCAGCCTGCAGATGAGTCCTTGGACGCATAAAGAGAGATGATCTGACTGTCCGGTGACAGCCCCTAATGTACCGGAGGCCTCCACACACAGTCCGACTTGGGGAGGGTGTGAGGAGCCTCGGGGCACTGTAGGACATCATCAACTGCTGGACCAGAAAGCCAAACCCTCACTCTTAAGCAAATAGAAGGGAAAATTCGTGTAACTACATTTACAATTCAGCAGCAGCATCCCCCAGGCAAGCTGTTTAGAATAGGACTCGCTTTTCCTGAAACAATCTCTTGACTGTTCAAAGGAAGACTTTCCCAAGTCACTTTAAAAACTAGAGATATTGCCATTAGGGGCAAGGAGATGAAAAGCACCTTAATCTCCTCTATCGGCGGGCCAGCTACTTACCAAGTCTGAGAATGTTACCCACGGGCTGCCCCCTGATCCCATCTGACAGTCCCTGAGATTGGTACCTTGGATCTCAGAAAACAGAAGTATGTTTTTACTTATGCAGGTCTGTATCTCAAGGAGATGCATGGAATGCTAACGACGGCCCAATCATCTCTCACCCCAGTGGCTGCAAAAGGGTATTTCAGAATTCATAAGTGGAAGAGCTGTGGTTGCTCTCTTTAAAGAGGGATCAAAACACTGAAATCCATCCCAAACCACTGCTGTGTAAGGTAAGTGTGGGCCACATTCATTAAAGGGGGACACATAAGCAACATGACCTCTCGTCAGTAAGAAAGATTCCCTGGACATTCTTCGGGAAGAAATGGGCCCCAGAGCTCCAGGCACTTGGGAAAGTACTGCTCGTACAAGAGGTGGGTATTGCAGGCTTACCTGTCATAGGCTCTGTCTTATAACAGTAGGCTACTATAAATAAAGGTTGCATTAACAGAAGTATGCTTCCAAGAACAAGGAGGTGAGGTCCTTCTTAACTTCTGTACGACTAACTTGTACGGAGTGTGTTGTATTCTGAACCCTTGCACATGACGGTGAATTTTGCCCAAACAGAGAGAGACATATGGAAGGGGCACAGGATGAGGGGAGCTCTGGAATGAGAACACATGACCTGGCTGTTCAGGCGGCACGAATTTAGTCTGCTGATTAGCATTCATACTAAGTCATGCTCATAGCTTTCTCACGCTGTCCTCTAACCTCACATGTACTGACGTTTCTCCCTCAGATGAACTTTGCGCTCCTTGTCGGCAGGGAGGATGGGGGGTTAACAGTACATGGCATGTTTAAGAAGTATTTCCACAATGTATGAATAAATGAGTATTTGCTGAACAAACAAATGAACAAAAAGACAAACAAAATGACTGCCTTGGGAGGATGGATTCCCAGATGCCAAGAGCTGCCCAACACACCCCTCCATGGGACAAAAGGAGGTCCTTTCTGCCAATGGAAGGGGGTGATGAAGTGCTTCCTGCTTCCCAAAGAGCTGCCAGGGGCTGACGGATTAGGCTCCTCCAGGGTCTATGAGCAAGCCAGCTCCCTCTATAGGAAGAATAAGGAATACCAAATCGGAAAAGGCCAAAGATAGGGGTTACAGTCATGAAGCTATAGTACCTCCGGCAACCTGCCCGGCCCTCTGCACCTCTGCTTCCTTTCATGGTTAAGATGACTGAAATCGCAGCTGGCTTACAGGTGTTTCTGGGAGAACCAAATGACATAGTGACAGTAGGGGGAACAGCAAAAACTATGGAGACCCCCCAACAGGTAAGGGGAGAACACAGTCACAATCACGGAGATGGAGGCATCCCAGGGGGAAGGGAGAGTCTAGCCTAAGACATGGCACCTGGGAGGGTGTAGGGAGAGCTCAAGAACTCACCAGGCCCCAGATGCTCAAGCTCTTCACCACGGGCAGCTGGCCAGGACATCTGGGCTGACTCTGGACCCAGCCAGGAAGCTGGTACCTGAAATGAGGCAGCAGTGACATGGGGGGCCAGGGGGCTGACTGCACAGGGGCAGATGGGGCCTCTGCTGTGCTCTGCATGTACACAGCAGGAGAATGAGGCTCACTGTGGTTGCTCTACTGTAACCAATACAACACTGAGAATACACACAGCCCCTCACCATTGTGTTCTCCTCTTGCTTTGGCCGCTAAGGAGGCTCAGTCTAATTTGCAGCCTACAGCTAATAAAAGCCACTGGACCTGTGGCTTAAAAAACAACCAACAAACAAAAAAACACCTCTTTTTTAACACTGTAAGCTTCAGGAGAGCAGGAACCACCAGGGCTGGCAGCTGTCGGGTTCACTGCTCAAGCCACAGAGCCGGGCGAAGGGTCGATACTCAATAAATACCTGCTGACTGACCAGCCACACCCCTGTTCTTACCCTTCGTTTCCCTTTGCCCAGCTTCTACCTTTATTTACTGTATTTATCCTGCTGTAGCATCTGTATTTCTGAAAGCCCCTTAGATCCTCTTTTGTATAAGGCAAGGTACAAATAAATACAAGAAAAAGAGAACACGACCAACACGGAAGCCACGGACGCATCCGTCATCCAAGCAGCTTCTATAACGACGTGGCTCTGCCGACCTTTCCCGCCCCCTCCTAGAGGTAGGCCAGGCGGGCACAGGAACAGAAGTTCAGCTTTGTCCTTAGGAGGCCCTCCTCCCAGGCTGCTCCCAGAGATTATGTTACCTCCAGACCCAGAGGAAGGGTTGCCTAGCAACACTCATCAGCCTCCTCGCCTCTAAATCCCTCATTTGTGTCTTACATGTACACAGTGCAGTGTTAGCATGACCCTGAGCGCTCCCCTCCTGCCGCAGTGCCTCACCTAAAACAGGCCGATCTGCCCGCATTACCGAACCCTCGGCTGTGCTGGTCTGTGACTTCCAGTCTGGACCCACGGGCTCCCGTTGAACATGGACACAGAGGTGGCAAATGGACTGAGCTTCACACCCCAGAGCCACCCCATCTGATGAACACACGCCAGAAAGAAGCGAGGAGAAAGAGGCAAGATGAGCTGAGGCCCCGCGTCGGTCTAGCCGACGCAGGCCCTCTCACCCCTGGAGCCACCTCCTCTGAGATATTCTGCTTGCAGGCAAACACTTGATTTTTCATCCCCAAGGGTCAAAAACATGCAAACGTGTAAATAAATGAAGTGTTGCTTAAGATCATGTCTAAACAGTGTGCAGAAATAAATATCCTCACTCTAAAGCAAGACAGTATATAGTATCCATCTGGGAAGCAGGGAAACAAGGAGTCATTTGGGTGAAATAGCTTTATGAGAGCTAAATGTTGTCTGTGGCTCTCCAGGAGCCGTGGAGAAGAGCAGCGAACCTCAAACTCACAGATTCCCAAAGACGGGCCAAAGGAGGAGACGTGGGCTCTCACGTCTCCCTTCCTTCTGAGGATAGATTTCACTGGGCCTCACTAGCTGCTCCTCCAGCTTAACTACCAGGCAACTGTCAGCCACAAGAGTGTCAAGAGGAAAACACTCGTCCTTTCCATTTCACTCGAAGAGTAAAAGCCACCTTTTCTTGTCTTCGGTCTAAACCAAGTCAACCCCATCTGGCCTCTGTCTCTCAGCCAAAAGTTAAAACTCGAAGCATTACGCACCTAAAACGGCCCAAGAGCAATTTAAGCTCTTTCTGATGAAATGTATTTTTGATAGTGAAATGAGGAACAGACCCGGGGAACGGGTCAAATCAAGACGCTCTGGGGCTGTGCTGGGAAACACAGCAGCCACCGGCCACACAGGCCGACTTAAGTTTAAATTAATTGAAATTAAATAGATTTAAATAGAAGGAAAACCAGAGGCATTCGGTTGCACTAGCCACATTTCAAAATCTCCACAGACATGGGAAGGCACTGCGCTGGACAGCTCAGATACTCAAGAATATTTCTATCATCCCAGAAAATTCTACCAGACAGCAGCACTCTGGACCATTCCATGCGCAGGCTGTGGTCGCAACGTTCCATCTCTGACATGGTGGATTGTCAACAGGCCCAGATGAATGCCCATACAGCCCTGATCATCACTTCTAGGTTGGGCCTTAAGTCTTCAGTCTCAGGAAAAAAATCTGTATCCAGGGGTCCTGGGTGGCTTAGTCAGTTAAGCATCTGACACTTGGTTTCCACGCAGGTCATGATCTCACGGTTCGTGGGTCTGAGCCGTGCATTGGGCTCTGCACTGACGGTGCACGGCCTGCTGGGGATTCTCTCCTTCTCGCTGCTCCTCCTCCACTCATGCTGTCTCTGTCTCTCTCAAAATACATAAATAAACTTAAAAAAAAACAAAAAAACAAAAAAACAAAAAAAAACCTGTGTCCAAGGCCCAAACACTTCTGGGAATTTTCCTACTGTCCCCACTACAGTGTCTTAACCACATTTGTCTCCTCATCCCGTCAAGTTACCGTGGGATCTATCTCTCAAGCTACACTTTCATATGGCTGGAGGGACACAGTGGATGGAATGGTGGCCGTCCTCCACACATCCACCCGAAATCTATCAACGTGAACTTATGTGGAAAAAGGGTCTCTGCAGATGCGGTTAAGAAATTTACCCCAGATTAACTGGTGTGCCCTAAATCCAATGACACGTGTCTTTCTAAGAAGAGACGATACAGGGGCACCTGGGTGGCTCAGTCGGTTAAGCGTCTGACTTCGGCTTAGGTCATGATCTCGCAGTTCGTGAGTTCCAGCCTTGCATCGGGCTCTGTGCTCACGGCTCAGAGCCTGGAGCCTGCTTCGGATTCTGTGTCTCCCTCTCTCTCTGCCCCTCCCCCGCTCATGCTCTGTCTCACTCTGTTTCTGAAAAATAAATAAACATAAAAAAATTTTTTTAAAGAAGGGAGATACAGACAGAAGAGGGGGAGGTGACGTGCAAGTAGAGGCAGAAATGGGAGTCACGTAGCTACAAGCCAAGGAAAGACCATGGCTGCCAGCAGCCAGCAGAAGTCTTAAGTAAGGTGTGGAGCAGATACTCCCTCAGAGCCTCCAGATGGAAGGAACCCTGCTGACACCTGGGTTTTGAACTTCTAGCCCCCAGAACTGAGAGAGAATACATTTCTGTTGTTTCACGCCACCAGGTTTGTCGTTATTTGTCACAGCAGCCCCAGGAAACAGATGCAAGGGGTCAATAGCAAATTATGACTGAAAGGGTTTCCTCTCCCCAGGGAGATGCATTTAGCATCCACTCCTGGCCTGTGACATCCAGCCTGGACCCATGGGTCCCTGCTGAGCACAGAGGCAAGCAAGCAGACCAAGCTTTGAGTGCCAGAGCCACTATGTCTGATTTGCACACGCCAGAAAGAACCATCTGCTGGTGGTAACACAGAGAATGAGTTGGGGACAATAAAGCCTTCTCAGGGCTCCTCAAATGATGTTACAGAGAGGGCTGTGGTCCCCCTCCCACGTCCCAGGCCCTTCTCTGCTGCAACACCCTCCGCTACCCCATGCACCCGCCCCTCTCCCTGCTGCTGGGCTCATTCCCGGGTTCATCTCAAACCCACCCGTTCCAGGACGCTTACTCAGACCACCCATGCCAGTGCATCAGTCACACGCCACAGCGGAAGGAGCCCCACATTGTTGGTTTGGCTTAGCTACATGCTTACTGTAAGACCTCCCCCTTAGTCTCTCTCTGTATCTCTCTGGGCCTCAGTGTGCCCACCTGCAGCGAGGGGTAAAGCTAGATTGTCTCCAAGATACCCAGTCTCAAGTAGCACCCTCACCAGTGTGTACCATTACTCACCGCTTTTCGCCTAGCAAAAACTAACCTTTATTGACCATACATGATGCTAAATGCTTTCCATACACTATCACATTCAATCAATATTTTGCAGATGGACGGATGAATACAAGGAGGGAGGAGAGGAGGGGAGGAAAGGCTTCACTCTAACCAAGCACCACACTCAGGAGGGCAGAGCCCTGTTCCTCTGTCTGGACTTGGCCCTGAGCTTAACTTTCCACTAGGGGCTCAGTAACGTGGGGAGGGGACACTGAAGAACTTACGGAAAGGAGATGAGATTTAGCGAGTCTCTTAAACCGGAACGGGGTTCCCCGTTCCCGCGGCCTATCCACCCCCACCCTCCCTTGACTACAAGAGTTTCAGAAGGGACTTGGAGCTCCCAAATGAGAGACTGCCAGCAGTAACCAGATCCTTGTACAGATGCTGACTTAATGCATCTCTGAATGTTTTCCCCGGCCGGCCGACCTGAGCGTGCTGGAGCAGAGATATGCGGGCCATCGGCATGGAACTGTAACCCGTTAGGATTAACCCTGGTGTCAAGACGTACTACAGGTCAGGGATCCTCTCAGTCACCGGAGAGCTGTCTGATATGCCACATGCCCTGTCACCTTGGCCTACTCCTCCCAGCCGCCACATTTCACCTTTACTTGTTTATCCCAAGTAACCTGAGCTCAGCGGGCTTGACCGAGGTGTGAGAGTCCTGACATGGCCCAGAGAGGCCAAGACGCCTGCTGTCAGCCTTGCTCTCATTCCTCTGTGGAGAAGGGGCCTCGCTCACATTACCTCGTCATTTAGGCGCTGGGGCACGGGGCCGGCTCCCCAGCGACACAGCAGGCTGGTTCCAAGGGCACAAGCGAAACCCTGGGAGGTCCTAGCACCCCTGATCACCGTGGAACCTTCAGGAACTTGCTGGAAGTAAAGCATGTGCTCTCCTTCTCCACAGGCCCCCTGGTGCACCTCACAGTGCCAGAAGAAAGGCGCCGCACGCTATTAGCTCAAATAAGGAAAATAATGCTGGGGAGATTGAATTTTCTGCAGACTTGTTTAACTTGGTGATTTCTGAGCACTTGGTACTGGCGGCCATGGGGGAAAGGGCTGCCAGCCAGCGATTTATCAGCCGCTTCTTGAAAATATTCGTAGGCTTATTAAATCAGCATGAGTCACTCTCCGGCCTTCCTCAAAAACATGAATCACGAATCACCAAAATCCAAGGGAAACACGTGACTGAAAAGTTTCTTTGGGACCTAAAGGGTCTGAGGAGCTGGGGGGGAAAGGTGTCGGGAACCCAAGGTCTCCCCACCGGCAAGTGCAACCCCCTGGGCAAGGCACGAGGGCTGTCACAGGGCAGAGAGGGCCGCCAGGTGGAGCCCCAGAGACCCCCAGCAGCGGCCTCAGAACCTCACACACCTGGCCCGTGTGTGTGCTCATGGGCTGTCTCACCCAGTCCTGGTGTGGGCCAGTCACCTTGCGGTACACTGGGCCGTCAGCAGGGAGCGGGACTGGCCGCGGCTCCGCCCTCACAGAGCTTGCGGTCTAGTGGAAGTTTCTGATGTGACAGGAACCCCATTTCCATTCCTCTCCTGGCTGGGAAAATGTGGGCAAATCATTTAACCTCACTGAGCCTCAGCTTCCCCTTTCTGATGTCTACTCAGAGAGCTGTTATAAGGATTCTGAGAAAGAGCTAATATGCATCAAAAGCCTCACACGGGGCCTGGCACGTCATGGCTGCTCAGCAAACATCAACCATTTTGCCAGAAGAAGAGGGATCTGTGACATCCTGCCAAAACCATGGGGCCCTCTACCCATCCCTACTGACCCTTCCGGCTGTGTCCAGACAACATGGAATCTGGGCACCTGACACTCAGACTGGGGAGGAGCCCTGTCCTGGGTCCCCTGCCCGGGGCTCCTGGCCCCCTGGACTGTCACCCTGTCCTGGGTCCTGGGACTCCTGGCCCCCTGGACTGTCACCCTGTCCTGGGTCCTGGGACTCCTCACCCCCTGGAGTGTCAGCACTAGCTTCAGGTCATCCCTTCCGACAAGGGTAGAACAATTTCTTCCTTTACGCCCTCTCTTCTGCAGTCTTTTGGCCCCTAAGTCCTGACCACGTTCTCTGCCTACAGCCCTCACCTCTCTCCAAAGAGACAAAGGTTGTGACAAGCAGCTTTGTCCTCGTGGCCCTGGGACATCACAACTACCCTTGTCTACTCTCCCCCAGAACAAGGTCCAAGGTCCAAGACTCAAGTCTTCCCCTTGACGCTCATGCAGGACGCCCCTGCTTTCCGACAAACTTCTCTGTCAGACTTTCCAGTCTTCAGTCAGGCTGGAAACATCACCTCCCAAGCTGCCACCTCCAGGGCAGACGCTGTGTGCTGACTGCCCAACTGGGGCAAGGAGGGGAGGGATTCACGCACACTGGACCGTGGGAGGGGGGAACCCAATACGGGCATGGAATCCGCACTTTTGGTCCGCATTTACTGAAACCTGCGTCTGCAGGATCATCCACCTCAGGGCAAACTCAGACTCAGGGAGGTCAAGGGCCCAAGGTCAACATGCAGTGAGTGAGGGTAGTTAGGTCTAACCCAGGTTGGAAGGAGATAAAGGGGTAGTAGGCCCATCGGTGGAAGGGCTGTGGTGTAGACAGCAAAATCAGGAAGGCCGTGGTACCTCCTTCCCACACGCCTACTACCCACCTCCAAGACTGGCCTCCGACTTGGGAAGCAGCTTTACCAACAGCAAATTCTCATCGCTCAGGCCTTTCTCAAGCACCCCCAGGAGGGGTGAATCTATACACCCCCACCCAACACAAGACAAAGAACTCTGTGAAAGCCCAGGGTCTCTGCAGGTGATGGCAGAACTGCCCCGACTGAAGGAGACTGTCCCTTTAAGGGCCACCAAAGAACAGCATGGAAACCTCAGCTCAGAGGAAATGCAGCAAAACGGTCTTGTGTAGTGTAGGAAAGGGGTACCCAGATACCCTAAGGCTCAGTCCAGTTCTGTCCTTGACCTGCTACTCAGAGCAGCCACCTTCACAATGAGATCCCCGTACAGTGGGTGACACAATGCCCTTGCACACTTGCACAGGAGGCTGTAAGAAGCTCCCACCAGGACACCCGCCCACCGCCATGACTGTCTGCCACTAACTTCCCAGGACAAAGAGGCTTGCTTCTGCCCCAAGCACACCAAGAGGGTGGGGCTCTCCATCACTCCTGTCTCCTTTAATGCCAGAATCGACAGGGGCCCAGGAAGTGACAAATGTGTCATGGTAGGGGCCAATTACACATGCTAATAACAAGTCCGTGCCGGGGCCCAGAGTCACCCAGATGGTAGAGGGGGATTTATGGCCCAAACCTGATTTCCCAGAATCCAATGAAGGCAGGAACAGAGAGAGACAGAATCTGACACAACTCTCTTCCAGGTCTCACTGGGAGCCAGCGTATTTTTGGAGGGCTTTGGCTTCGCCTGCTTGCTGTACTTTATTGCTGGCAGAGAGACGGGAAATTTATTACTTTACAAATCATACCATTCGCAGCATAAATGAACTGTCTGGCTGCAGCACGCTCGAGCCCAGATGATTTGCGGAACGTCTAATGGTAAGCGGAGTTATGCTATCTGCTTACGGCCTCCGAGACAAAAGCCAACCGTAACGCAGAGCATCTGCACAGTGTAACTCGAGGCCAGCAAATTGGCCGCGACTCGTAAATGTTGGCTCAGCAGCATTACATAACTCGGCGTGCTCGGCTGGGGACTCCGAAAAACGTGGGGGCAGCCCCTGGGTGTGACGAGCCGACCCTGACCGGGCTGTGGATGACAAGCAGGGCACCACGGGGTCTCCGGGCCCCAAGGTCAGGGCTGGGTGGGGCACCACAGCCTGGCCAGTCCTGAGGCCTGCTAGCAATCAAGAGGCTGGGTGGGCTCCTGGGCCTGCCTGGTAAACAGGGAGCTTGCTATGGTCCTTCTCCTCCAAATCCTACAAACCTAGACTGGGAGGATGATCATGAAGTCATTGTAGCCCCAACATAGGCACAGGAGCCAGGCAGCAGCCATAGCCCATGGGGCCACCTTCCTGTGGCTGGCCCAAGTGGCAAGCAGAAAGCACTCATGACATGACCATCCCCACCAACAGGCTGAGCCCAGGGCCTGAGACATTGGACATCACTAAGAGGGAGGTGACAGCACACCATTGATGGAGGCAACCTGCAAGTCACTGGGTCTCTTGGAAATGCAGGCTGAGTGGTAGTGCTGGGATTCAGATCCAGGCTGTTTTAAGTTTGTTCTCACCTATCTACACTGAGCACAGGAACTTAATGATCATTATTTTCACAAAGCCTTCAAAACAACTCATGAGGTACGGATGTCAACATCCCCATTTTACAGGTAAGCAAAATGGGGCACAGGAGAGTCATGTCCCTTAACCAAGGTCATATACTTAGTGAGTGCAAGAGCCAGGATTCAAGCTCAGGATCCCCTGGTTCTCAAGTTTCTGTTTTTCCCATGGCACCTGCCTCCCAGGATCTAAGGTGTCATTCTATGCCTTCCCACCACCTCACATTGTGCTGTTTGATACTGTATCAGTGACTATTTTCTACCTGTCCAGCAATGGGTTGAAAAAAGGCCCCCAGAAAAGGAGGTCCGGGCCTGGCTTCTGGGAATTTACAGTTGGATTATTCCCAAGTGTGAGCCCCAAGAGGGATAGGATGGAAGCTCTCCATGAGATGTGGGAGTGTGAGGTGATCAGGGAAACCTTTTGGATCAGGGGGTCTTTGAGTCGCCCAAGGTTTGCTATGGCCCAGGAAGAGCAGCAGAGACCCTATTTCAAACAAACACGGTGCCTGTCTCCAACTCAGGGACTTGGGTGACCTTTGCATGGTAGGAGAGGGACCCAGCAGAGATGGCCCATTTGCAGACAGGCCAAAGGGCCCTGCCTGAATCCCGAGACAATCCTCATCTCAGGCTTAGAATGTAACACCAGGTAAAGTTCAACACCTACTGATTCTCAACCTGGTCAAAGTCTTTAGCCAAAAAAAAAAAAAAACAACAAAAATGCTGTCTCAATAGTTCATTTAAAAATAGGGAATGGCATTTGAAAACACTTTGATCTTCAAAAATAACAAAGCTGTCTTGTTACCATAGAGAATTTTTACTGTGCCACTTGGCAGTCAAAATAAAAGGCTGTTTACTGAAGACTCAGTTAAAAATAGCCTAACTGTTGCTCATAAGCCTTAGAAGACAAACGCTTGGCCCGACCATATCATTCTCTTATGCTCTCACACACCTCATGCATTCATTCATCTACCTACTCATTCAGTGAGGCTCACATCTCCGATCCCAAAGACTAACAGAAGAGGTCATTGGGATTTCTGGTTCCTTCCATGTCACCTGCAGAATACAGATTAAGCCCCATGATCTCTAGAGAAACTTAAATTTAGTTAATGGACTTTTTATAGCATACAAACATCGCCCTCCATCAGGAAGCCTATTAGCTTCATAAATAGTACACATGCGTCCACATGGAACACGGGCTGCAGGAAGGTGACAGTGTCCAGAGTTAGCACGTGTACCCTCACTGTTTCCGGGAGTCCCACCAAGGGCATTGGCGTGTCTCTGTCAGAACCTTTCTGGCAGATAACTAATACGTCATGCTCAGGAGAGGCTGTGGCAACGTTCATCACTGGCTCTGATCCTTTTGGAAAACTCCCAAAAGCCAGGATATGTGGCCCTGACCTAGACAGGAAGCCCAGCAGGAACACACTCTGGTCATGGACCTAAGCCACCTGGAGCTATGATGGCCATCAAAGGAGCACAAAACTGAAGGAGTTTCTTTATCCCTATGGGCATGCCTTCCAGGAAGTGCTCAGGGCTCCCCGAGCCCTGGGGAGCTCTTTTGGAAGAATGAGGGGAGAGGCAAAAAATATTCCTGGACTCAAATCTAAGTGCTCTTCCAAGCCAGGTGCCAGCCCAGCGGAAGGAAGCGCACACACACACACACACACACACACACACACACACACACAACACAGCCCCTGTGCAGTCAGCTGACGTACCCTCTTCTGGGTGACAACCTCCCAGGAACATGCCTATAGTACCAGCAGCCACCAGGAGAGTAACCAGGGAGGACAAAGATTCTGAGGACCACTGTGAGTTCCTCTGATGAAACAAAGCAAGGCTTTGCTCTACATTTGCTCTGTAGGCATTTGCTCTACATCTCCCTGGGGGAGATGCTTCTGCCAAGGTACTGTTTCCCAGAAGATTCTACCTCAACACACAGAGACTCGCTGGGCTGGGCTGGGCAGGGCCGTGACCTGCCTGCCCCACCCCTGGCCTGAGGACAGCCATCTTTTGTACTGTCTGCCCCTGAGGTAACACTCCAGAGTGCTACCACTGACCTATGAGTTGGGTCAATCTGATTCCTTGCCTTGGAACTCAGAAGCGAGCAAGTTCTAAGATATCTACAGGTGCAGCAGCAGAGTCTGCTGAAAAATGTAAACATTTCCTAAAACTGAGAAGTTTGAAGTTGAGGAAGTTGCCCCAGGTTGAGAAGACAGAAGCCGGGGTGAAGGGGCAGAGGGGAGGGTGAAAGCCCAGGTACAGAGAGGCCAACAGAGGGGAGTAGTTGAACCACAATCTCCTACCCCTGGGGCCCAGAGTCATGTAATCCAGAACTTGCCTCCAATTGCCTGAGCTGAGTTGGGAGCTTACTTCCAGGCCACAAATACAATGAAACTCATGGAGATTCCATCAAAGGTGTCTCCACAGATGTCCTTGAACCCCTAGCAGCCACCAGCAGGGAATGAAGTGGGTGGAGCATAGTTTAGGTCTCTGGAATGGGGCCCAGCACTGTGACCCCCCGGGGTGCTGTGGCAGTGCAGATGTGTAGAGCCTCCCAAGGCTACTGACTGGGTATGTCTGGGGTGAGGTTGTATACCAACAGTGTTACAAAGCTTTCAGGTGTCAGGATGCTGGGCCAGGTTTAGAAACCACTAGGTTGGGTCACATACCCCTTCCCTCAAGAAAACTGAAACCCCAGAATTCAGATGGCAGGAGAAAGGGTTTGAGGAGCAGTGTTGCTTTTTGGGAAGTTCCACATCAGTCTAGCAAAACCTGTTCTCCTCTCTCGGCTTACGAATGCAACCCCACCTCCTCCAAGAAGCCCATCCTTCTTGTAGGAACTCTTCCCTGAGCCCCACCTTTCCCACACCCTGATACCCAAGGTTCCCTGTGGTTTTCAGCCTACACCACACAGGAAATGCTTGTCCCTGCACAGCCCACGGCCTACTGGATAGGGCTGTCTCCTCCAAGATGCAGAGCCATCTCTGGACTTCCCCTGAGCTCCCACTAGAGGCTCAGGCTCAGATGTGGCTATGTGGGTGGGGCTTGTAGCAGGAAAGAAATCAACTCCTCTTGACCTTTTGGATCTGCGGTGACCCCTGGGCCAGGCATTCTGATGGAGGGAGGCAGGCCCAGCCCATCTTCACAGGCAGCAACAAGACATAGGAGAGAATGGAGCTGGGGCCCATGACTCAGCCCAGGGCCCAGGATCATTTTGGCAACACCTTTATACCTCCTCTTAGTAATAGTACTCAGACGGTTAGGTGTGGGAGAGGCAGGAGTTTCGGGGAGAGGAGAAGAAAGGAAACCTTCTGAAATGCCTTGCAACTCAGGCGAGAGGCTGGCTCCCTCAAAGCCGGGCCCGGGTGCCAGCTACTACTCTGGTCTGCCACGGTTGTGAGCAATCGGGTGCAGCTGGAAGTGTGCAGGCGTGGAGAAGGCCCCACCACGCAAAATGTGCATTTGATCAAGGTTGAAAACATGGTGTAACATGAGTTCTCCTGATCTATTGGATTTCTGGAAAGAGCCCTGAACTCCTCACTCAAGTTCAACCTCAGGTCTCAGGAAAAACGAGTTTGTTAATTCAAGCAATTCCCCGGTGGTTAGTAGTTTATACCACATGCTTTGAAACAATGTGGCCTGAGTCAGGGGAGAAGTTGAATGGCTTCCTAGGGGAGGGCCAAAGCCTATCTGTTAACCTTGACAGGTTGGGCAGCCTCCTGCTCTGGATGGCCCAGCTTTCCACCAGCACCCTCAAGAGGTTCAGGGAAGGGCTCCAGCTCCAGAGCTCATACATCCACATGCAGCAGCCCCCTCTCGTCAGAGAACAGCCAGCCTCCCTGATCCCCAACCTTGCAGGCCAGAGAGCTGCCATCTGCCTTCACTTGCCTCCTCAAGAGGCCCGCGCCTCCCGCGGGCACTGGGGTCCACGAGGACCATGGCCATGACCATCCCGCCAAGCCAACCAAGCCATCCTACTCGTGCTGGCCAATGTGGATGAGAGCCACGCTCAGCCCCACTTGTGGGTCGGTCTCAGGCAAGGGGAGGCTATGGGGAGGATCCTTTTAAGATAAGGTTACTGTGAGACCTCCAAGCCACTTGATAAATTCCATTCCTTCGTGCAGTGAATATTTATCAGGCATCCATTACCTGCCAATCTCAAGGTTCTAAAACCCAGGAAACACCTCCCAAGTGCAGACGTGTGAGAATGTGTAAAAGCAACCATCAGCATATACTAATAGCACCTGTCTATGTAGGACCCTCACAGGTATCAACAGTTTGAAATTCTTGATAACTCTTGAGGTAGGCACAGATGAGGCACGGGATCTTGCCCCCCCCCCCCCCTGGCCCCCCCTCCCAACCAGCTGGGAGCCGGTATTATGGGCATTCAGACTCAGGCAGTCCAGCTCCAGAGCTTGGTCCTTAACCATGGCCTGGATCATCATCCTCGTCATCATTACAAGGCAAGCATGCACACTCCCGCTGATCTGCCCCTTCCAGGCAAAACCAAGCACCCAAGAAGTGGTATCCTTAGGGCGAACCCAGGTTCTGTCCGAGTTCCGGCCCCAAGCTGCTGGCTCCCATCATCTGCCTCAGTGAATCTCAGACAAGATATGCCACCTCTCAGCCTCTTTTTCCCCCACTTTGACATGGAAATAATAATCACCCACAGGGTTCTTGAGATTATTATGTGAGATAATAAAGTGCTTAGCACTTTGCGGTATCTGTAAATACAGGTCTGATAAAAAATGAGCTACTCGTTAAGAATTATAATTATTTTTTTTAACATCTATTTATTTATTTTGGGGGGAGGGAGGGGCAGAGAGAGGGAGACAGAGGATCCAAAGCAGGCTCCGTGCTCTCAGCACAGAGCCCAGCATAGGCTCCAACTCATGAAACTGTGAGATCATGACCTGAGCCAGTCAGATGCTTAACCAACTGAGCCACCCAGGCACCTCAAGAATTATTATTATTAACATTATGATATTAATATTTTATATCTATGAAATGCCAGGGCATATAAGCCCTGAGCAGGTCCAAGTTGGGGGAAAATACTGATATCTATCACAGCGTCATATGACATTATTATTATTTCTATCTGGGTTCCCATTTCACTTTTTTTTTTTTTAAATTTTTTAATGTTTGTTTATTTTTGAGAGAGAGAAAGACTATGAGTGGGGGAGGGGCAGACAGGGAGGGAGACATAGAATCCGAAGCAGGCTCCAGGCTCTGAGCTGTCAGCACAGAGCCCGACGTGGGGCTCGAACCCACAAACCGCAAGATCATGACCTGAACCGAAGTCGGACACTTAACCGACTGAGCCACCCAGGCGCCCCTCCCATTTCACTTTCCACCTAAAGGAAGTATCTTTACTTTCCACCTTGATCAACTGTCCAGCGCTCCCCTTTCCTTCCCTCCTCCTCCCGCTCATGACCCCACCGCAACCCCAAGCTCACACACCAGGGCCATGAGGTGTAGGTAACTGATGCTGCCACTACAAACAAGGAACAAGAAATACCGAAATGCTTGCCACTTTTCAGGGGTTTGAGCATCACCACTCCCTGAGGAACTTGATATTTTTTGGCAGTGTGTTCACTTATAGCTCCTTCCAATGAGTCCAGAAAGATGGAAACGTGCAAGAGATATAAGGCACTGCTGCTCAGGGGGAAAGGCACTGATAGGCCACACCACTGAAGACCACCAGGAAAGATGGTCCGTTTCCAGATTCCTAACCTGACCAACGGCAACTGAAGACCTCAACAGAGGCCTGGACTCCTGCTGTATCTGATTTCCCACTTCCACGTGCAGACAAAGGGTGGGCACTTCTTCTTTTTTTTTTTTTAAAGTTTATTTATTTTTAAGGGAGAGAGAGACAGAGCATGAGCGGGGAAGGGGCAGAGAGAGAGGGAGGGAGACACAGAATCATAAGCAGGCTCCAGACTCTGAGCTGTCGGCACGGAGCCCGAGGTGGGGCTTGAACTCAGAAGCTGTAAGATCATGACCTTAGCTGACATTGGATGCTCAACCGACTGAGCCACCCAGGCGCCCCTAGGGTGAGCACTTTAGATCCAGTCCCATCTCAGTGGATATTCTCACCACCCCAGCAAGGAATGGATTATTCCCTCCTGATAGCCAAGGAGCAGGCTGGGGGCCAGAGACAGGCAGGGTGTGTGTCCAGGGTGTCTCAGGGCTTGGGGTAGAGTTGGGGCAGAGCCAAGTCCTCTGTCCCCTGGACTCTTGGCCAGGGGAGGGATGTCGTAGCCCACACCACACGTCACAGGAAGGCTAAGCCATTCCTTGTGCTGGCTGCTGGGCCAAGAGGTCATAGCTATGTCTCACAACACCCTAGCCAAGTTTTCCATAAAATCATCCAAAGCCAACAGGAGCTCCGGGAACCATCAGTCTGTAGCTGCGGCTCCCTCCCTGGCTGTGGGAACCTTCAGCTCCCTTGGGCCTGGGCTAAGTGCATGCTCCACACATGAAGGGAAAATATACCAAAAGCTAATCCTTCTCCCCAGACAAGGCCCATCCCTGGGGCAGCCCGCGTGGCGCTCATGGCCAATTGAGATCTTAGCAGCCAACGGCAGTGCTCAGCGAGGGACTAAACAGACACAGACAGGCTGAGCTCCCCAAGGCATCCACCCGCCACTGCCCCACAGTGCCCCAGACACCAAAGACCCACAGCTGCACCCGTGTACAAATGCCTTAATCCCAGCTCAGCTGCATGAACACACGCACCTTTCACGTCCATGGTAGCAGGCGCAAGAGGCAAGCCACGGGCGAGAAGCAGCTGGGTGTGAGGGCAAGGTGAGGGAGATGGGCCCTCCACCCCTCCCCATTTACACAGGGCAGTGGGAGGTACATGACAGGAGCTGGGGGCTGGCCCAGGCCTCTCTGCCTCTAACAGAAGCCGGCTCAGCACCTGACCCGACAGCACAGAGCACAGGGATGAGAAATGGGCCCAGTTTCCGCCCCACCAAATCCTTCAGGATGACCACTGAAGCTGCGAAAAATCAATTTTCTGCAGCTTCTTCGGAAGCCAGGATTTATTTTCTGAGTGCACGGAGCCATTGGCTCAGATGTTTTCCATCAACTCCCTCCAGGCCTCCAGGCCACCAAGCATAGCCGGCTGCCTCCCTTCTTCTTTCTCCCTTGACACTCCAACCCACAACCAGAGCTATACCTGTGACAACAGAAGGCCTCACTCAGGAAGACCAAGCCGGGTGCCAGGGGTCCGTCCTCAATAACACCAGTTCACCTTTCTGGAAAAACAAACCAAAGGAGAAAGCCCTTACACATACCCATGTGGGGAGGGGTGGAGAGGGCAGCAGAGCGCTGGACCCGAGGTTCGCAGGGCAGGAATGAGAACCACTAAGTGAGGATGACAGTGCTGCCGCTTCTCAGTGTCAGCCCCCGCTATTTCCTGAGGGCCTTCTGCTCAGGGCCTTGGGCCAGAGGTGTGTCCCCCCTCACCCATCTGAGCTGTAGGCTCTAACCCAAGAAGCTTCCAACTATGGCGACCACAGCAACCAGCATGGATTCACAGAGGCACGAGCCATGTCTGTCACACACACACACACCCACATTCAGCAAGGGATGGTGCCAACCTGGACAGGGTCCTGGGGACACCAGGATCATGGATGATACTCTCCAGGAGACCCAGTGGGCCAGACAACCATCCTGAGGGACCGGGACCAGTTCTTTTCTCGAGGCTTCGAGCCTTATTCTCTTTCCACAGTCACTCTGGATAGATGCCAGCAGGAAGGGTTCTCAAGGTGTGGTCCCTGGACCAGCCACAATGTCAGCACCTGGGAAATAGGATGAAAGGTATTGGCAGGTCCCACCCCAGACTTCCTCAATCAGAAATCTGGCATGGAGTCAGGCAGCCTCTGTCTTAACAAGCCCTCTAGGTTATTCTGGGGCAGCTAAGCCTAGAGAACAACTCCTCTGGATGGCCATGCTGTCAGGGGCTGGATTTGGGGACAGGGTGCCATCAGCTACTCTGCTCTCCTTTGGCCCAATGTGCTGTGCCACCTCTTAGCTAGCAAGCCTCAGGGAACCTTGTGACCCCACCAACTACTCCTCTGCCTGGGTCTGGAGTCCTCCTGGGCTCCCATACTCTCAGAAGGCTGAGAAGCTACCCCATTGCTTGCCGGCATGCCCCAAACCCCAAGTACCCATTCTCACTGTTGATCAGTATCACATTTTTTATTCATATCCTAATTAAAATAATATTATACAACATCCAGTGACCACATCCCCATCTCAGGGGTCTTTGTACTTACTGCCCCGAACCTAGAACTCTCTTCTCCCAATCAGCAGGCTTCACTCAGGTCTCTGAGCAATGTCACCTCTCCAGAGAGATCTGTCTTCCTCATTCTATCTAAAAGCCCCTCCTCATTGACTCTATCCCACTCCCCAGCTAACTTTTTCCTCATCCTCACCTAATGTTAAACCATAAATTTATTCACTGTTTGTGGATGGTTTTGCCTTTCGGTTTTGTGGAGTTTTTATTGTTTTGGGTTTTTTTTGAAGGGCGGGGTGGGGGGAAGGGTCTATTACCCTCTCTAGATTATAAACTCCAGGAGGACAGGAATTTTACCGTTATGTTGACTGCTGTGCCGTAGTGCCTAGAATGTGCCGGGAACACAGTCACACAGCAGAACCTCTATGATAGACTGGTCACTGAAGGCATACATGTATAGAAACAAACATTAGAGCCCTCCACGCCTATTTATCACTCCTGAATACCTAAAAAGCCCAAGAAATTTTGGAAATTAAATACAAACAAAACTACCAACAAAATTGGATGACGTGCTGTGCCAAAGTCAAATTGCCCAGAATGGATTTAATAGGAGAAAGATGTAACCTCAGGCCAGCTCTTTTTCTGACTTTTGATGTAATTAATACCAACACAGAGACTGAATGTCTGCAGACAGATGGAGGCAAACCAAGTGGCACTGATAACTTCAAGGCCTTGTTTGCAAGGACAACCAGCTGCATACAAAACTACAACTCTGCCATAAGCCTACAGCACCAATGTCAGTGAGGAATCAAGTGATAATTCTGCAGAGCTGGCCCATTCCCTTAAAGCCACGTGAGCCTTATGGCAATACTAACACCTGCCCTAAATAAACTCTTAACCCCCTCATCTTCATTCTTTTTTTTTAATATTTAGTTTTGAGAGAGAGCGCATGCACACACACACACACACACACACACACACACACACACACACGAGCGGAGGAGGGGCAGAGAAAGAGAGAAACACACAGGATCTGAAGCAGGCTCCGGGCTCTGCACTGACAGCAGAGAGCCTGACGCAGGGCTTGAACTCAGAAACCCTGAGATCATGGAGCCAAAATTGGATGCTTAACTGATTCAGCCACCCAGGCACCCCTGAACTATTAAAGTTCTAATCTCAGCAGTGTTCATGTGGAACTTCAAATCAGTTCAGTGGATTCACACGTTTTGAAACAGTTCCGTAATTTTGGCATCAGCAAGGGCTTTCCCGGGATGAAGACATAACGGGTGCCAAAGGTTTATTTAAAAATTTACAAGAGAACAACTTACACTTGAGAACATTATACCCACTCTCTCCAGTTTGGGTTCCGTCTCCCCTGCCAATATGGACAAGAGCACCGTGACTCTGTTTTATGGGGGAACTCTAAGTCCCAGGCTGCCCAGCCAGGTGGTTGCCTGCAGGGGGAGGCTTTCTGCAATGGGGCCAGACCCTGGCACCCTGCCCCAATGCCCCTCCTGAACTGACACCCATCAGTGGAGGGAGTGCCAAGACCCAAGACCAGGGTCATCTGGCCAGTGGGTCAGCTTGTCCAATCTGCCTGCACACAGGCCCCCAGCGTAACCTTGGGACTCAGTGGTTTCTCCTAAGGCTGAGCCTCCCTGGGGCATCAGACTGAAGCCAAAACAAGCCTCCTTTTCATTCAGGCCTTCCATCACCCTCAGTCTCTCCAGATGCTCAAGACAGTCTTCAGTACAGACGCCGTGCAGGGAGGAAAGTCTCTCCTCAGCCTGTCCCTCATGCTGAAGGAGGCAGTTCTCACAGAATCTCTCCAAGATTCCAGCTACAAGACTACATCTCAGGCTGCTGTCTGTGTGACCCAAGGGCCAGCCCCTTACCCTCCTCAAGGTCTCCCTCTCTCTCTCACACACACACATACACACATACACACACACATGGCCTCCACTCTGGCAAACGTAGCCTCCTGCCCTGAAGGTCTCCAAGAGAAGGAGGTAGTGCCCTGTTTGCCGAGAAAGCATTACTCTGTGTCAGTCACCTCTGCTCACGGCTCAGGTGTGAGGATGGAGCCAGGGACTGACGGAGACAAAGGCCTGGCAGTCCCACCAAGCTGGACGCAGCACTCAGGGCAACCCAGGGCGTGGTGTCCGTGGGTAAGAACAGGCCTGGGAACCATTCATCAACCTGAGGCAGCACCGCCCCCTCCAGGGAGACACCACCCCTTCCAGGGGCCCCCAAGATGTAGCTCCATAGCCACCTCCCCCTCGTCTGACTTCAGGGAGCCTTCTGTCCTCTTCCATGCTGCCAGGACCCCCAGCAGGCCCACAAGAAGGCCGTGATCTTCAGCTCCAATAGCCCCAGAAAGGAAGTTGGGGTCCCTGGAGGAAGAGGGGCTTGTCCACGTCCCCTACCAACCTAGCCCCATTCTTGATGAGAGAGAACTCAGGGCCTTCCCAGAAACACATTCCAGTTAATAGCTACATTCTTTTCGCATATCTTTACTAAAAAGTCTCTGAAGAAACTGCTTGACAATTACAGCCATTACAAGAAGGGGGATTCAGAAGTGACAAGTGTAAGCAGCCTGGTCAGGCCACCCACCCCGTGGGGCATCTTCCCCACCAGCTGAACGCTGGTGGGGGAGCTGACTCAGGGCCCAGCCCCATGGGTGAGGACAGAGGATCGTCAGCTGTGACCCTCCAGTGACCTCAGTAGGTTTGAGGGCAGGCTGGTTCCTGCCTCGTCCTACCCAAAGCCACAGTGAGAGGCAAAGGCACAGTGAGGGAGGGGTAGGGCTTTGACATCATCCACCTTGACCCACAAGCACCTCAAAGAGGTTGTGAAGGAAGGGGCCTTGGAAAGGAGCACGTGGGCCAACAGAACATTTGACAGGCAGGATGTTGAACTGGACCTTTGGGGGGGGATCGTCAACCAGCACATCGATTGGCCACCCCCTCTCTGTTAGCAGCTTCCCCCAGGCACTCTGCTGGGCTACTACCTACCATCAGTGCTCACAATAATGTTAGAAAGCATGGATCACTCCCAATTAGCAGATGCACTGAGGCTCAGAGGTGGGTCTCAATTTGCTTAATAATTTAAAGGCTTGTAAGTCGCTTGCCCAAGGTGCCAGTCAGCAGGTGGCAGCGAGCTCTCAAGTCATTCCGTCTACCTGAGCCCAGCCCCCCTCCCACAGTGGCCAAAGCAGCTCCTCCTCAGACCTCTACCAGCTGAGCGAGAAGAACTGAGCTGGCTCCAGCGCCGTGGCCGCTGCCTGAAGCAGCCCTCTCCCATGGCTGGGTCAGACACAGTGTGGCCTCACCCTCGCCTGGCCTGCCCCACCCTAGCGGAGGTTCATACACGCTTTGCACCTGTTCCCTCCCCACCTTCCTGAAGCACATCTCCGGCATTATCATCTACCTGCTCCGAAACCTTCCATGGCTCCCTATTTTCAGACTAGACCCCGGGCAGGCCAGTCATTAAAGGCCTTCTGTGATTAGACAGCAGCCTCCCTGGACATCTTTTGGGGACCCTCTCCTACACAGACACTACCTCCCACTCGGATGAGACTAGCCACTGAACTCCTTGCATGGTCTGTCTCTAGGTCCCCACAACTTCAAGTGTATGCAAACCCAGGTCCGCTGCCCAGAGCAGCCGAGTGTGCCAAAGTTTTGGGGGAGCTCTTCAGCCTGGGGAGGGCTGTGCGTGGTCAAGCAGCCTCAGAGCTGGGAGCGGGCATGGGAGGGGACTCAGTGTGCGCATGGCAGGTCACCGACCTAGGCCAAGGGCACTCTCCAAAGGACTCCAGAGACTGCCTGCGCCCTGGCGGGGTGTCCCCACCAGGTTGGCCTCCCTTGGCAGCTGCCCGAGAGGCCCAGCACTGCTGAGTCATCCCTCTCCCAGGACCATGATGCCCTCTCGGTCCTGCGCAAAGCACCACGGCTGCCACAGCTCTTGCGCAACTTGGCACCGACCTGCTGTGTACCTGGGGATTTCTCCAGGGCCACGCCCGGGGCAGGCAGCCACACATGCGTACCCCGCACTTGGAGAATGGTGGCCTGGTGCCCCAGGCTCTGAAGAGACCTCTGCCGACCTCCAAGGGTTCTGGGGAATAAGCACCCTGCCCCGGCAGAGGCCTCTTCTGGCAGCAGGCAGCAGACTAGCCTCCCAGCACGCTCACATCTGGCCCATCCCATGGTACTTCCTGAAGCCGCTGAGGACGCGGAAGCATGCCCGCCAGGCGCCAGGCGGACATAGCATAGCCTGAGCTCTCTCTCTACCACTGGCTCAGAGTGACTCTGGCAAAGTTCTTGCTCCTCTCAGACCCCCGTATCTTCACGTGAAATGCAAGCAGGGACTAGACTGCGATTTCCCAGCTTTGGTCCCTGGAAGCCCCGGGGGACACGCTGTGGCCTGAAAGTCTACCACGGCTGAGCCTCCTGTCCCTGCTGCGTGACCCTGGGCAGGTGTTTCCCCTTCACAAGACAGAATTCCAGCCTCACCCTTTCTTCCCACTGAGATATGGGCTCCTGAGGAGCTACAGAATGGGAGACCTGGGCCAGAGGTCCGAGGTCCCTCCGACCTGAGCAGGTCAGGGCAGGGTCCGCAAGGGTGGTCGGGCAAGAATGAAAGCCAGCCAGTCAGTATGTAGCTCTGACCCCATGAATGAGGGAACCACATGATAACAGGCCTCTGGAGCCAGGTACCAGGCCTCCAGCAGACAGTGGCCTTGGAATCAGGTTTGGAAGTCCCTGAAAGCTCAGGGGTCGGGGGCCCAGACAGGCAGAGGCTGAGTTGGAAGGTCGCTGGGCATCAGATTTGGCCGTCTGACCCAAGAGCAAGGTGGGGGGAAGATACACACCCCACCCACCGGGAGGCTTCTCCTGCCCCCTTGTCTCTTCCCAGAGATCAGTCAGGAGCCAGTCAAGGCAGCAAAGCCCACAGCCAAGGCCCAGTAAGCCATCACAGTGACCTGGTTACAGAGCTGCAAGATGAGCAGGGGACAGTGAGGTGATGCAAAGACCAGCAGTAGCAAGAGAAAGCCAGCACCAACCCCAGGGCTGGAGGAAAACTAGGAGGAAGCGCTTCCAGAGTACAGAAGCCAGGGCTGTTGGGGAGGAGGCCTCGTCAGGCTGAGGAAGCCAGACTGTGAGGAGACGTGAGACAGTGACATCAGAGCCACAGAGGAGACACTGCTGCTGGATTCCCAAGCCAGAGAGGGGCGGGGGGGAAGAAGTGCCCCTTCCTCTCCCCTCCTCCTGCCCCTCCATTCTCCTGTCGGTGCATCCAACGGGCCAGACCTAACCAGAACCCATTGCCGAGGAGACCTGGGAATTGTAGTTTGTGGGGCCAGCCCCTGTGTACAGAGCCAGGCAGGGAACAGATCTGACAAGTAAGGGGCGGATGATTGCCACAAACACACCCTCAGACACTGCCCGAAGGGCCCCTTCACTTCCAGATGCTGCCCACAGTTCAAAGTTCAGCTAGAACCACTTTCCCTCAGGAAGCCTTGACTGCTGGTTCTGGGCCAGCGCTGCTCTGTCTGGCCACATTCCCCTGGCCTCGGTCTCCTTGACCACACGGGTCAGGGCAGAAGGCCTTTGTGGATCCCTCCCCAGGCCCAACGAGGTCCCAGCAGCTCAGCGGGCCTCTGTCACAGCTGAGCACAAACTCTGATGTGCCCTTCGGCCCTGAACTCCCCAACTGGGTTTAGTTCCAAGACCATCTTTTTTTCCCAAATGAAAATTCCCAGGTCATGTCTTGGGGGAATGCTGTTGCTGCTGCTGTTAAATCACTGGACTGGACCGTGTAGAAGAAGGCCCAGCACTCCCGTGTGAAACTGCTCACAGCCCAGCCTGACCTCAGAGGGGAAAAGGGAGATGGGGCGCTGAGGTCTCACTGCCTCCAAAAGCCTCCCACGGAGACACACATGTTTGGAGCGAGAGACCCATGAGGTTTCCGACAGAAGCAAAGACATCGGCTACACCGAATGGATCTGGCCCTTCCTTTCCAGGGACCCCACCCGCTGCCTGCCCTAGGTCCCGGCCCCTCCAGCTCCAGGGGTCGGCACTGGCCTCCCCCAGGTGGCCATCTTCTCCAGCCTCTTTTCCCACCACTAGACAACCCTCAGAGTTGCATTTTGATAAAAAGCTCCGACAGAGTCATCTCCTCTCTTACGGTCTCCCAGATAAACCCCAAACACCAGCACCACGGACATGCGGCCACTGCAAGTGCTGAGGGCAGCTCCTGATAGCTCAGGAGAACTCAGTGCTCACTGCCATCATACTGGTAACTCGGAGCTGGCCAAGGTGGAAACATTCATACCATGGGCATCAGCAAACACCTCACCTCAGGGCCTTGTGCTTGCTCCTTTTCTTTCCTTTCCCCCCACCCCTCCAGAGACCTGGTTGGTAAACAGTCCCAGCACACCACTGAGGACTTTGACATTCTGGGCATACGTAGCCACCACCACCAGCAGCACCAGCCTCACACTGTGCCACCTCCACCCTCCCACCCTTCCCCTCTGGCTGGTCACCCAGGTGAAGGACCTCCACAGGTCCTCCCAGGCCTTCTTGCCATAGCTCACGCTTTCCCCCAGCCGCTAGGGGAGTGAGCAAGGGCAGGCTTCTGTCTTGAGTTCCGATCCAGTTGTATGACCTGGCCAAGTCATCTCCCCTTTCTGTTCCATCACCAATAAAAGGCAGAACGTAGCACTGGGCCATCGTGAGCATGAAATAACAGCATGGATGTTGAAAGCTTAGCATGGCGCATGCTCTATGGATGTGCTCAGAAACAACAGTGCCCCGTTCCCTGCTGCCAGAAATTCACCAGTGCCTTAAGGTTCAATCTAAATCCTACCTCCTTGGTGAAGCCAGAACTGTGAACCCAGCAGAAACCTCCTGTTGACTTTTAGCCGCCCGCTTCTGGTGACCATAGCTCTCTGACACAAGGCAAGAGACCAGAGACCCCTGTGAGGGCAGAGCAGGCAGCCGGGGTGGCCGGGGGTGGGCGCAGAGGGTGGATGATGATTTACACACAGTTCCAATGGGAAGCAGGATTACATGAGCACTCCAGCCAAGTCCTCTCCATGTCCTCACCTCCAGATCAGGGAAATATATGCTCCCTACCTTTCTTTATGTGTGTATGTATATACATCTATATATACATATACATATATATACATATATATATATATGGTTTATTTATGTGTTTTTGACAGAGAAAGAGTGAGGGTGAGGGTTGGAGCACAAGCAGGGGAGGGGTGAAGAGAGAGAGGGAGACACAGAATCTGAAGCAGGCTCCGGTGTCTGAGCTATCAGCACAGAGTCCAACACGGGGCTCGAACTCACGAACCGTGAGATCATGACCTGAGCCAAGGTCAGACACTTAACCGACTAAGCCACCCAGGAGCCCCTGCTCCCTCCTTTTCTAAGACCCCCTCTTCAAGATAAAAAAGCTCCCTCCTCTTGCCTCACAGGCACCTGACCAACAGTAACAGGAAGTAAAGCAACTTGTGGGCACATGGCCTCGTGTGAACTCACGGTGAATCAGCCGCAAAGAGCTCACCTCCAACTTCCAACCCATTTGCAAAGCTGAGAAAAACCTCTAGAAGATGTACACCCACCAGCCCAGCCCAGATGCTGCCAGCTGGCCAGCTCACAGGAGCTCTGCCTTCTGCGGCAAAGGCAATGTCACACTCACCACTTGGCCCCTGCTGGGTCTAGCCAAGGTACTGACCAAGTTGAGAGGCACTAATGTGAGCTTTGTCAGGAGGTCAAGACCCATGGCTGGACAATGCCCACTTGGCTCTCTACTCGGGGTAGGTCAAGGCAGCACCTCCACTTTCCTGTGAAGGGCTCAGCAGACCCCCAGAGGCTGATTATTAGATGCTATTCTATTAATTAAAATTAGAATAGTTCTAATTAGAATAATGGGAAGTGATTGTTCATCACTTACTAGTTGTGGCCTTGACTAAGTTCCTAACCCCCCTGAGTCTCAGTGTCCTGCTCTAGAGAGTGGGGACAATAATACTACCTCTGCCTAAGTAGTTATAAGCAAACAAGCACTTGTAAGCAATGTCAGGCACACAGGAAGCACTTAATACGTGTTAGCTATTATCATTTATCACTCCCGTTTTGCAAAGGAAGAAAGTGAGCTTTAAAAGGGAACCTAGGTAGTCCCAATTTGGAATTTTTGTTCTGAGGCCCTACAGGATCAAATTTCTAAAGGAAATCCTGTAACTGAGCATAAATCTGAAACCTCCAGAAGAGACGAGAGCACCATATTCTCCTTCACCCCAAGCAAGGACAGCAGAACGGGGGGTCACCAACAGTGACTGTTCAGAGCCCAGTGCTGTGTACCCTTGTTGCTGTCAAGGTTCAGCAAAGCCCTGCCCAAGTCCATGTGTAAAGTGTAAACTGCAGAATCTCGGATTTACAAGGGACTTTAAGGACCATCCAGGTCTGCTCTATAGCTGGGCACAGATTCCCTCATAACCTAAGCCAGGATGGCGCTTGAACACCTCCAGTGATGGGGAACTCAGTACCTGTAGAGGCCACATAGTCCACTGCAGATGCACCTGAGGGAAGGGGAAAGGGAAATAAACAAAGGGGCCAGTGGAGCCTGGGTGATGAAGGCCGATTCGGCCAACTTCTCACATGATCCTGAGGTAGGTCCAGCCTCCCACCTCCCAGCCACTGCCCCCTGCCTGAGAAGTCCCATCCTCCAGGGAACTGAGAGCACCTCTGGGAAGCCGGGCTGGGGTGGGAAGACAGAGAAACAAGCCAAGCCACAAACCAACTGGTTCCACACCACTAGGCAATAGTAAAGAAAATAGGATGGCCCCAGGCTGGGCCCAGCAGCAGCAGCACCAGCAACAGCGGCCAGGGAAATCAAAATGCCCCGGATAATGAGCCGAATTCTTGCTGAGACACCAGCTAATGAAAGGAGCACAGGAAGCCCCATATCAAGGGCCCAAACTGTTTATACAAGTGTTAAAAATACATCTCAAAAGAAAACAGGGAAGCCCGAGGAAAACCCTCTGCCGCCCTTGGAAAATGATTTCTGAAAAGCACGTTAATTTGTTTTCCGAAAGGTGTTTGAAGTCTCTCAGTGCACCCCTTGGGCAACTTTAATTCCTCCTCATAATCCCTATTAAACCTGATGCTCACTAGCAGAGCTCGCTTAGGGGATTATGATTTTTATCCTTAATTATACAGATACATATTTGGGTCCATGTGTGTTCCCAGGTTTCTATGTAAATTAAAAAGGCACTGTCAGCCACACTCCTTCAAAATGCCCCAAATAGCCTGGGCTTCATTACAGCACTAAGAAGGTTTAAAATCAAGTTTAAAGGGTCAGAAGAGTATAATTTTTTTAAATTAATTTTCAAAGCCTTGTAACCTTACAGAGACTCAGAGATGAATGGGTTCGTGGGGAAGGGTGAAAAGCCAAGCGTGAACAGCTGAGCCTTGGGGGAGCAGGCGTGGGGGTGGGGGGCACCTTGGCCTGAGCATGGCAGAGGGGGCAGGACCCCCCCGGCAACCAGCTCCACAGCCCCAGCGGGGGGTCCAGCAGGGGACATGGGAATGCAGAGGGATAATTACCACCATCACCATCGTCACCAGCAGCAAGCTCTTCTTGAACACCTACTATGTGCCAGCTATTGGATTAAACTCTTTGCACATTTCGGCTCATTAAATTCAATGGCCCCCTAAGGAGGACACCGTGACTATCTCCAGTTTTCAGATGAAGAAACTGAGGCATGGGAAGGTCAAGTGACTTCCCTAAGGTCCCACTGAAGAAATAGTAGGGAAAAAAATAACATATTAATCATTATGATGATGCTATTGGTTGAGTGCTGATTATGTGCCAGGCACCGTTTATGTGTGTCAGCTCAATTAACCAGCATCAAACACCAGGGAGGTAAGTCCTATTAACCTGACCTTACAGATGAGGAAACTGAGGTCAGAGAGGCTTCTAAAAAGCTGCCAAAGGTTGTACAACTAGCAAGGACCTCTAATTTGAACCCAGGGGAGTGAGACTCTGGAACCCAAACCCTCAATCTCTTCTCTCTCCACAAACCAACGGCCTGCTCCCTAGCTGCAGAGGACTTCACAACAACGGCACCCAAGACATGACAAGGCAGCATCCCTCCCAGGGGTGATGAAAGTACATCCCTCCCAGGTCTCTGGAGGCCTAGTGACCAGAGGTGTATCTGGGTCCTGGATCTTGAGGGCCCCAGCAGCCCAATCGGGGGAAAAAGCACTGTGGACTAAGGTAATCCCGGAGGCTCCCTGGAGGAAGGAGATAAGAGGCTGGAGGAGAATGGGCTGAAACATGGAAGGCCATAAAAGGGGGTAAAGCAGGATGCCCCATGAGGAAAGGGCAAGTATTCTCGGAGGCATTTTGCTGGAGACATCAGGAGGCAGATGGGGAATCAAAAGGTTGAGGAGAGAGGTCTGGTCTGGGCACAGACATCTGGGGGTCAGAGAACCATAGGGATTCTTCCACCGACTCCACACTCTCTGCCTTCCCTATAGTAACTGGGCCTGAAGAA
Source organism: Herpailurus yagouaroundi (assembly GCF_014898765.1). Taxonomy (NCBI): domain Eukaryota; kingdom Metazoa; phylum Chordata; class Mammalia; order Carnivora; family Felidae; genus Herpailurus; species Herpailurus yagouaroundi. The sequence goes on along the minus strand of NW_024412423.1, from coordinate 22,180,863 downwards.
AGTACACTTGCTCTTATTCACCACCCACTCCTGCTTTTGCACACCAAGTCCCACCTCCCAAACCCTGGCAGGGATGTGGCTCCTATCAGTGTCCCCTCTCCCCTAAGGACCACCGGCTTCTCCCATCTGCATCACCATACAGCATACAAATTTGCTGGAATGTCTCCTGTGTCTCGAAAATGCTGCCTTGACTCATACATCCCCCTCAAGCTGCCACCCCATTTTTTCGCTTCCTATTTTGGCAAAACGACTCAAGAGCTGTGTGGCCTATCCATGGGGACATGCCTGGCACATCGTCATCCATGGCACCCTGTTTTCTCTGCCCTGCCTGGGCAGGATTCATCACTGCATCCCCACCTGACATCGGCCATTCCCCCAAGTCCTTCTTTCCTCCTGACTTCCAGAATGCCACACGCCCCTGGCTGTACCTTCCCAGGCACCCCTGCTGGCCGGTTCCCCCCACATCTATGGGCTGCACAGTCACAGCATTCACTCTGTGAACCCCTTTTCTCCTCTCCTCTGCCGACCACCTCCTCCCGGTCTCTGACTGTAAATGCCACCACCAAGCCAGCGACAGTGGGTATGGATTTCCAGCCCGACCCTCCTCGTGGCTCCACGCTCACAACAGCCACCTTGACAGCGGCACTTATATGTGTGATAGGGCTCTCGAACTTACCAAGTCCCAAGCCACACCCCCAACTGCCTCTCACCTGAGCCTGCTCTTCCTCCTCTCCCCATCTCAGGAATGGCTGTGGGGCTGAGGGAAGGAGCGAAATTGGGAGTAATCCTCGGCTTGGACAACGGTGCGATGGAGTGCCAACCCATCGGAAAATCCTAGTACCTCTACCTCCAAAACATACCCTGATGCCCCACTTCTCTGCCCACACAGTGCCCTGCCAGCCTACAGGACCATCCTTTTGCGCCTACACTCCTGTACTAGCCTAACCCATCTCCTATCTTCACTTTAGCTCCCTGCAATCCACGGTCCATTCTGTGGTCAGAGGGATCTTTTTAGAACACAAATCCAATCACACCACCACTATCACCACCGGAGCTTCCCATTATACTTGGAATCGTATCCAAACTCCCAGACATTACCCTGTATAGCCCCATAAGGTCTACACTCTCCCTCGCCTGTACCCTCATTTACCGCTCTCTTCTTGGTTCCTAAATTCAACTGCATTGTCCATGCTACATCTTCAACACACCAGGATTATTCCAACCCTTTGCACTTGTGGGTTCATCTGCCTATAATGCTCTTCCCTGATTTTCTCACAGCTGACCCCTTGTTACACAGATCTCCACTGAACTGTCCCCTCCTCGGGGACACTGTCCCTAACCACCCAGTTTAAAAGAGTTCACCATCACATCACCCGATTTTAATGTTCTACAGTGTATGTATCACAACTGACAACTTTTCGTATTTATTTATATATGTGTGTGCTCTCTGTGTCCCTCACCAGAAATAGGAGCCCTGGGAGCCAGGGACTTCATCTGTCATGCTTACTGCAATATCTCCAGCATTTAGCACAGTCCCTGGTGCAGACTTGATGCTCAGTCACCATGATGTGAAGGATCGCCTCTTCCCATCTCCTCATCTCTCCGCCCACCACCCACCCAACCTCCCCCAAGACCCTGGCCTTTCCCATGAGGCCCAGCATCCATATGGTGGTGATCAATGTCCTTATTATGTCAGAGTTAATGGGTGACAGAGAAGGGGAGAAAGAATCACAGCCCGGGCCAACGCTCCACCTCTCCCCCTGCCCGAGCTGCCCTGGGCCACACCTGCCCTAGGCCTGGGGACTACCCGCCAAGCCGGCAGCCTTATGCTCAGAAGCACCAGCTCTGGAGTCACACAGGCAGGGCCCATATGTTACAGCCAAGGGCCTTTCACCTCTCCCAAGACAGTAAGATCAATTGCAGGTGGGGGGCAGAGGTGAACACCACAGAGGCTTTTTAGGGAGCTGAAAGTACTCTATACAATATGATAACGGAGGATGCGTGTTATCATAGGTTTGTCCAAACCCAGAGAATGGACAACACCAAGAGCGAACCCTAATGCCAACTGTGGACTTTGGGTGATCATCATGGGTCAGTGAACGTTCATCATTTGTCACAAAGGTCCCACCCTGATCAGGGAGGTGGATAATAGGGGAGACTATGCCTCTGGGAGGTGGGGGTGGTATGGGGGAGCTCTCTGGATCTTCTCCTCAAATCTGATGTGAACATAAAACTGCTCAGAAAACTAAAGTCTGGTACAACAAAACCAAACAATGAAACAGCACCACGCCTGGCCCCCAGGGCTGCCTTCTGATTCTCATCTGGCAAAACGTGCCTATGCCTCCTTATGCCTTCAGTCTACCAAGCAGCCAGACCCAACCTTGACGCTGTGAACTCACTACGCCATGGTGAGAACGCCAAGCTACGCATAATGCCTGCCCAGCACGAGCTGTACTTACAGCCACACTGACAAACCTCTGGTCCACTCAGCCCCTCACTCCACACAGAGTGAGGGGCTGAGCCCCACAGCCTAGTTACTTGACCGGGTACACCTGGGCCATGGCAGAACGTCCAGCTCCGAACAGTCCCCAAGGCCAACACTGGCCCTTGGATTTGCATCAAGGTATCCTGGCCTGGATGCCCTTTCCAGCAACTGCGGCGATCAATGCCAGCCCAACCCACCCCCACGGTGCTTCCAGGCTGCAAAATCGCTGGCTCACGCCACCCTGCCACCTTGTGAGTGGCCCGGTGGAGCCTACAGGCCTCTCTTTACAGACGGGGCCACTAAGACCCAACACAGGCAGGACTCGCCCAAAGCCGCACAGAGAGTTAGGTACAAGAAACCAGGAAATCCAAAGGCCTGGCTCCTACTTCCACATTCTTTCAACCCCGACGTCCCGAATAGGTTAAAAACAACAACAACAACAACAGTAAGGATGAACTTATCATCATCTCACTACTCCTTACAAATCTCTACTAGTACCAACACAACTGAAAACACCTCACGCTTGTCTGGGCCTTCATGAAATGCCATCTTTATCATTATTTTCCACTCTAATTTATTATCCGGGCTCCCCCATGAGCCTAACAGGTTGGTATTGACTTCACATTGTACAGAGTTTGAGCTGAGGCCCAGCAAGGCGCGTGGCCCACTCACGGTCACGTGGAGCAGGGGCCAGGTCTCTTGACTCCCAGCCCGGGGCACCATGCTCTCTGTCCCCCAGCCCCCAGACCTAAATGAAATTCCCACCTCACATTTCTTACCAATTACCTGTCATCAGAGGGGCGGCTCTGTCCCCTCCAGAATTCCTTCTTGCTGATTTCAGCCCACTGTCCTTGAGGTAACAGAGTCCAAGCCTTTTGACCATGGGGGCTCTGAGAGTTCCCAGGAATGTAGCAAATATACCTGCCATCACGCCAACCTTCGATCGTGCTCAGATCACAGGCAATGATGCCTCCTAAGGGGTGAGGGGGGACACTGACCACAAAATCAAGTCCTGAGAAGGAGCCAGATGGCACAAGCAAGGGGCTAACAGACAAAAGGTACAGACCCAGCCCAACATTCTGGACAGGCCGGGACTCACCTGAGCATTATCTGTCCATCTGTCATCTGCCTACAGCAGCCAACATCTCAACCTGCTCATTTGCACAGACGGCAGCGGGCCCAGAGCCTTCACTAAGCCCAAGCTTCACCCCAGGCCTTTAAGCCCAAGCACCACAGGCTTATAATCCCCATTTCCAGGCTTTTCTGTGGTCACAGGTCAAAGGCAAACACTTGGGAAACCTTCTCCTGTCTTTGGGAAACAAGACAAGCCCAAGCCATGAGTGAAATGTGTAGACGATGTTCCAGGAATCTGACCCTGGGCCGGCTGAGCCTGGCCCAACAGCACTGGGCAGAGGCACTGGGGAAACTCAAGAGACAAGGGGCTCGTTCTCAGGGGAGGACTTGAGCTGACCCTGGAGCAAGGGGACAAGGCAGGGAGATAAGAGTCTACAGATGTTCGGAAGGTGCAAACACCCAGGAAAGGCAGAATGACCTTGCCAAGCAGCCAAGTATTTTAAGACTTCAGGTAAAACTGCGACCATAATTCACTTACTGTCTATACATGAAAGTCTTGCCAAGGATGGAGGAGTTGTCTACACACTGGATCTACCCCGGCAGCAAAGAGTAGACATGGGGGTGTCTGCCTGCCCACAAGGAGACTCACATGGGCAGTCTCCCTATCGGCCTAGGTGCTGGGCTCCTAGGAAGTGGGAGAAGAACTATCCGGAACACCTCCCAACAGGAGAGGGTTCTCACCACAACAGAACCTACCAGCAGAGAAGCCAACACAACAAGGCTCCCAGAATCCTGAGCTGCTCATACAGATGGAAGAAGTGAGGCCCAGAGAGGGTCAGGCATCTGCCCCAGTCACACAGCACACGACCAGTGTAGGACCCTTCTCCATCAGCAAGGCCTTTGCACTTCTCAGTTTTTCCTGGGGCCCCTCCCAGGTTGCTCAGCTTATTAGGGAACAGCTAACAAGTGGCCCTTGAGTGTCTGTGACCTGAGCCCTATGCTTCACCAAGAGAGATTTCCTGGGAAATGTTCCTCACTCCCCTAAACAAGGTCTCTCCAGGGCTGGCAGCACCGAGCAGGGCGTACGCCCAGAGAAAGGATAGGAAAATGGGTATAAAATTACATAATAACGTCTGATTCACACAAAAAGGAAAGGAAAGTTCTCTCAACCGTGGAGATCCACTGGGAAAAGTCAAGGCAAGATGACCAAAGGTTTGATGGGTCTTTTAAAACTTTGGTCGAAATGTTTGCTCTTATTTTAAAAACTTCTTTGTCGCAGATAAAATTGTTCTCTAATTTGGTCATACATTTGGATTTCATTATTTTCAGAATGTATTCCAGACATCTAAAATTAAACAGATGTCATCAACCCCGTTTAGGCCTAAAAGACTTGTAACCAAACAGTGACTTCAACTCCGATGCAATACCGATTTGGAACACTGTGTTTTAGTCATTAAAAGTTTTAAAACTCTGCTCCATTTTTCTCATTTCCTATAATGAGATCTCTTCCCCCTCCTTGAAATACGCCAATTCTTCAAGGGTCAGTGGAAAGTCAAACCGGAGAGCAAAGCAAATTTAAATATGAAAAATGAAAGAGCGAAGTATGAAATCCTTTATCCACTGAAACCCTCACCGAGAAAGGCACCTCGGCTTCACTGCAGACGGGGGGAGATGGGAAGGGAGAGATACAGAAACAGTGCAAGCGCAGGAAGGGGATTTGGCTTCTAAAGCCTGAATTGTTTTATCGTTCCTTTTCTGACAGGGATTAGATTAGCGAGAATCCTCCAAGCCTGCTCAAGGCGTCCTGGGGACAGTTAAGAAAAGACAATTCTTTCTCTCCTCCGATCCTCATCTCTGAGTTCGCCCCCAAATGAATTTGTTAAATAACCAGGTCAGAGCCAAGCGCCTGTTTGAGATACCCAGATTCGCGAGCAGGGGCACGTGGCCCCTGGGACATGCCTGCGGAGCGGGGGAGGGGAATCTAGATCTGGGGTGTGGAAGTCGCATACTGGGGTCTGACCGTCTTCATTACATCAATTTCTTAAGGAAAGTGGAAAGAATAAAATAGAGAAGGGGACGAGAAGGGACAGACGCCAGAGAGGACCTGTGCCTCTCCCGTGGGACTTCCAACCCTTGGTCTGAACGGGGAGGCAGACCCCCCAGCAACCACTCTACAGAGCTGGGAAGCCCAAACCAAATGCCGCACTGCCTACTTGGCTCCTCACTCCAGATCTCGGCGCAGGCCCCACCTGGCGGACCCTTCCTTCCTGAGCCACCCAACAATGAAGAAAGCGAGGTGAGGAGCGTCCAGAAACACTCAAACTGGACGCACACAGAGAGGCAGCACATTCTCCCCGTCCTCCTCCCTGCCCCCCAAATAACTCTGCGTGGGGCACTTCTGAGCAGAAAGACTTCTCCAAAGATGGGAAACCAGCTTGATTCTAAAGGCTGACGCAACCTAGGACACACAGCCCCAAATCCTTGTTCCAGAGAAAGCTCTCAGGCCCCAGGCCCCAGGAAGGGCCATGGCCATGGCCACGGATCTGTTTTGGCAAGAACTGGCAGCATCCTTGGGGGGGGTCTACTGTGTTCACCCCAGGAGGGGAAGCAGGCAGACAAAAGGACACAAACACAATGACCTTTATCAAAGGACAAAGTCAAGGGCCCCGGGGGCGGCGGGGGAGGGGTACGGGCAGGAAAGAAAGCTGATGCCTTTGGAACACACGAATGGCCCATTCTGGCCTGGGGTAAGACCTGCTCAGTATGTTCCTAACATGAGAATCCACCCAAACAATCTTTCCAAAGCCAGCTGTCAGTTCATAGATGCCCTTACCTCCCAAGTCTTAGGCAAGTCAGCTTCCCCGGACCTTGCTTCTCTTGTCCGTACCTCCCAGATGATTTGTGAGCATTTACTCTCCATGACTGGCAAACAGCTTCAGCCCTGAACCAAACCTGGGTAGCTTAGTCCTGGCAGGCTATCCGATTGCTCTTCTGAGGAGGACTGCATTCTTGGGAGTTCATTAGGGATGTCTGCCATTGCTGGGGAAGGAAAGAGAGAGAGAGAATTTAGTTCTCCTCCGTGCCAACCCAGAATCAACCCATCTTGTTTCACAGATGGGCAAACTAAGGCCCAGGGAAGTAAGGTGAACCTATGCACGAAGGTTACACATTAGAACAGAAGATAGAGGTGCAGCTCGGTGGCTCAATCGGTTGAGCGTCCGACTCCTGGTTTCAGCTCAGGTCATGATCTCGCAGCGCGTGGGTTTGAGCCCTGTGTCAGGCTCTGCGCTGACAGCTATGGAGCCTGCTTGGGATTCTCTGTCTTCCTCTTTCTCTCTGCCCCTCCCCCACTACCTCCCAGTCTCTCTCAAAAAAAAAAAAAAAAAAACAAAAAACCCGAGAAGATCAAGCATTTGAAAATCATACTAGAAGATTAGAATTTGCTAACTGGTGTATTTCAACCCTCAGGCTTTCCTGGATTTGAACACTACCTTTGAGTGAGCTCCACACACCTGTAAGAGATGCATCGGGCAAGAGACTGAGTTCAGAAGATGAAGTCACGATTCAGCTTACACAGAGAGCCAGTGACAAAACCGGATGAAAACCCAGGCCAACATTCCCAGGAGACCACCTGGACCATCAAGGTGGTATTTTCCCCCATCCATGCTGACCCACTAGGGCTGCACAGGGGCTGAGAGAGAGAGGGTCTGTTGGCGGTAGGAGAGGATGCACAAAATTAGCTCTTCAACCCAATGGAAAGTTTGGAAACAGTGACAATTTATTTATGGGAAATACCAAATGCCCTTTGCCTCACTTCTGAGACTGAGAGGCAGAACCAGGTGACTAAGAAGACCTCATCATCACCAGGGCCCCTTGACCTCACTCCCTCAAGGATTTTCTGGCCAGCTGATGCCACTCATTTCTCTAAAAGATGGCCGACAAAGTTCTTTCAGTACATACACTAACCTGAAGTCAGAGGAGGGACAAATTAGCTGGTCATCATTTGCTTTACCAAAGGATTGGTTTTTTTCTTTACCACAGAGTTCCTATAAAAAAACAAGAGCCCTTCCACAAGCAATTGCGTATACTCCCATTTGCAAAGACCGTCCACGGACGGCACACCAGCCACACAAAAGCACAAAGCTACTGTAGGTCAGGGTTTGACAACTGTTCTACATAAGGCGTCGGGTGAATGGCTCATGTCTGGTCTCAACACTGAACCCCCTGCCCCAAAGGTGACCCAGGTGGTGAGAAAGGAGCACGGCCAGAGAAAGGATGCCAGGGGAATTAGGCATGGGCTCCAAGACAATCCCCAAAGGGGAGGCTGGGAAAGTCCTCGTCCTTGTCAAAACTAAGACATAAATACTCATTCCACAGGCGTGCCTACTGCATGCCCAACTTCACGCTAGACACCGGGTCAAACGCCCAACAAAACCAACAGGACTCCTCTGTCCTAGAGCTTACAGTGTGCGGGGCTGTTGAGACAGCTGTCAGTCAAACGGACACGCTCGTGAATGCCTCCCTGCAAACTCAGCTAGGGACGCCGCAGGAAAGGAATCCTGGCCTAGGAGAGCTTTTGCTGGTAGTGGCGGTGGCGGGGTTTTCGGTAATCTATTTATTTTTGAGAGAGATAGGGGAGGGGCAGAGAGAGAGGCAGAGAATTCCAAGCAGGCTCCACGCTATCCACGCAGAGCCTGACGCGGGACTCGAACCCATGAACTGCGAGATCACGACCTGAGCCGAAATCAAGTTTCGGAGGATTAACCAGGGGGGAGTCCAGAGGCTCCTAGCAGAGATTTTCGTAACAACACAGGAGCTAGTCTGAGGGTCAGGGGAGATTTTGCCAGAAGTAACCACTGAGTTAACATCTAAGGGGACAATTAACCTGGGAGACTCGGGTAGAGCAGAAAGGAGTCCAGGAAAAAGTGAGAGTGTGTGTCAGGGCCCTGGAGAGAAAGTAGTAGGTTTGAGGAAATGGGAGAAGGTGGCCAAAGTGCCTGGGAAGCAGAGGGCAAGGGGCAT
>NW_024412423.1:22162106-22172182 GCF_014898765.1 Herpailurus yagouaroundi | reverse complement strand
AAGATAAAAGTGGGTGGATGGCTAGGATGTTGCTGCAGCTGGGGAGGGGACAAAGGCAACTGGACTAGGGGGCAGCTGTGAAGATGGGCAGAAGTGGACAGAGTCAAGGGCTGTAGGACATCAAAGTAACAAGACTTCGGGCTGGATCGCCCCAGGGGCGGGAGACGGGGTGTGCCAGAGGGTGCCTCCCAGGGGCCCGGTTGTGTGAACAGATGGACAGAGACGCGTGCCCTGAGCTCGGGAGCCCTGGAGGAGGTGCAAGGCGGTGTGCTGGAGGAGCAGGGTCAGAGTGTATCTCGAATTCCTCTGAAATGGCCACATGGAGACCTGGAGCACGCCGCTGAGGATATAAGTCCCAAGGGCAGATATGAGCACGTACGGCGATGTCGTCCCTTCCAAAAGCCGTTAAAGGACAAAGCCGGGGATGTTACCCCTCGCTCCTCAGCCCCTCTCACTTCCTCCTCCTGGATCTCCTTGCGAAGTGATTTCACAGGGAGATTGCAACATAGAGCCGCTTGCTGCGCAAGTCAGATGTCTTGCCTGAGCAGAATCTCAGTCTTTTCCCCCTAAAGAAAGAGCGAAAGAAAATAAGCTTCAGATCTGGTGAGGGGGATTAAGTGTAGACACACAGGAGGACTTCCTGGCTCTGAGGGGTTGACGATGGAATGCATTAGTAAGCAGGAGTCTGGGCACTCCTTCCCCTGAGGTCTGTGAGACTGGGGGTAGACTGCTGTCCCGTGGGGATGCCTGGAAGGCAGGCACACCAAGAAGCAGGGACCGGACCTGATCAACAGCCACCGCTCGCCGGGCCCGGGTGACTAAGCCCCAGGCACAGGAACCCTACACACCCGGGAACAATTGCTCCATTCACCAAGTCCTCCCCTTGTGCTGGTGCAGCGTCAGGGGCTTTGCCCACATTCCTTCCTGGGATTTGAATCTCCGACAGACACCAAAGCCCACTTCTCTTCTCCCTCATCTTCTATCCTATCCCCACTCTTTGTTTTTTTCTCAAGTACGGCTGACATACAATACTGTATGGGTTTCAGTGTACGACAGAGTGATTCAACATTTATATACGTAATTCAGGGCTCACCACATAAGTACAGTTATCATCTGTCACTACACTAAATACAATGTTACTGACTGTATTCCTTACGCTGTACCTTACCATCTCCACGATTTATTTCTCTTATAACTAGGAGTCTGTACGTCTTGATCCCCTTCAGCTATTTTTCCCATTCCTCCCCCCACCCCTCTCTCTTGCCTTTAATGAGAACAGGTGGTATTACAGGGCTCTTGGAAACAGGGCTCGTGACCTTGGTGATGTGGACCCCAAGCAGGGTAGACACTATGTATAACAGCATTTCGGGACCGACTATAATGTAAATATATAAACATAATAAGTGTTGTAACAAATATATTAGATAACTGTATCCACAGAAGGAAAATTTGCTGCTCACTACCAGAAAAAAAAAAAAAAATGGCAGAAAAACATTGTAAGAAACAGAGCCCTGTACAAACAGACAAAAGATAAAGCATTGTACCTATTTTCAAGTGCGCATATTTTAATGTTTGCCAAAGTGCCTTTCAGAAACACTGTAGCCATTTGGCCCCGGCTGCCCCGCCCCCCCGTGACCCCTGGCTACCCCCAGCATTATGGGAGGGTTGATAACTACCTCCCATCCTCCCAAGAAATCTATACTTCTTCGTAAGAACATACCTATGTTCTTGATCTATCATATAATGTAAATAATGTAATTTCCCTATCTCTCATTTGTCTTTATTATATTCGAGGTTCCTTTCTAAAAATTAACTTTTAGTAACCTCGTTTACAGAGTCACTTAAATCCATAATTTAAAGCGAAAATCAAAGGATCCGTCACCTGCAAAGGCACCCCTTTGCAGGACTTTGCACTCTGCTCTCCATGGTTGACAACGTTTACCTTGCCTGATGAGCCGCAGGAGAGAAAACCTCCGAAGGGAAGGTCTGCCCTGGGCTCTGGGGCTCCTCAGACCAGGGGCTGGTGACCATGAGCCCTTCCAGAGCGCCCAGACTTCGCGTGGCCTCTGCCCCAGCCAACACCTGCTACCCTGCCTCCAGGGCCCTAGAGCCTGCTGGACCTTTGCTTCCGGAGGCCCAACCTCAGGGGAAGCGTGGCTCCGGACAAGAGAGCCACGGAGGAGCCCAACACCCCCTTGACAGGCAGCTCCACCCTTATTCCAGGCCTTTCCCTGACCCCGTTCCCCATTACACAGATACGTACACACACGAGCCCACCTTAGGTCTCCAAAAAAGCAACTGGTCACAAGAAGCCCATGCCACCCAAAGTGTGCACACAGGCCATACAGCGCACAGCAGGGAAACTGAGCCATCCGGAGTTTGAAGCCAAGGGCATGCCTTCAAATCACACTTTTTTGCCCTTTCCTCTCTAGTGTGGGAAAAGGGCACCAGGAAAAAGCTGAAATGCATGTAGCCATGTACCCCATTAGTTGCAGAGGGGCCGGCTTAGGGATGGCCCTGCACTGTACCCTGTCCTTCCCTCTGTGTCACTCTGAGACTGTTGGTGGCTGCTGCAGGGTGACAAGACTGTCTAAAACAGCAGCAGGGACTGGCTTTGCTACAGCAGCTGCCCACGCATGGACTTCAGAGCTTACAGTCAGACACAGTCCATCCGTGGGCTTGGAGCAAGGTGCCCCCAGAAAGCGGCTTGCCCAGGCCAGGGCTGGGACACTGGTCACCAGGCTTCGCCATGAACCAAGCATGTGTTCCTTCCTGGAGACAGGGCCTCCGAAGCCCCTTTCTGACTCTGCAGCATTTTCTCTCTCCCTCCCCAGGTTGCCCAGCTCTGCAAACAAAGGCATGTTTGGGGGAAGAGTGGTGCTCATATTTAATAACCCTCAAATCTGCCTCCACATGTGGCTATTGTTAGGTAGATTTAACCAGCAATTACTGAGGTACCTCCTTCCTCCTCAGCAACAATCTAGGCCCTTAATCCAGCTAAGACCCAGAGAGTTTAGGGTTGAGCTCACTGAGATGGAGGTACCAGCTTAGTCAGGGCCTGCTCCAGGCTGGGGGAGCTGGATGTGAGAGCACGACTCCCCAGAATCTACTCCTTCTTGCCAGCAAAAAAATAAGGGTGTGGGGTGGGGTGGAGTGGGGCAGGCAAAGAACGGACTACCTAAAGTCCCCGTGATAACTCAGCTTCCAGAGAATTCACATGGAGACCTAGCACAAACGTTTGGACTGAGAATCGAGAAAGCAAGCCAACATGCTCCTAGGAAGCCCCAAGAGCAGGCTGAGACTGGGGGAGGAGACCGGCCCCTCCTGGAACCCTGCAGTCCTGGCCCCTTATCTCAGCAGGAGACAATCCTAATAATGCCTCAAGTTTGTAGTCAAGCTGCCTATGGTCTGGCCAGAGGAGAAGGTAAGCTTCCATAGGGGAACCATTGCTGCAGACAGGACTGGAGCATAGGAAGAAGCCTAACGCTACACCTCAAGCAGGACGTTTGCATTTCCACCCTCTGACCCTTTGCTCCTGCTTGTTCCCCTGCCAGGCCTGCCCTGCCTTCTCTCCACTGTCCAGCTCCCTCCCTATAAGGCCCAGCATTAAGGTGCCCATTGCTTCCCTGGAGCTCAGCCCTCCGTGAGAGCACCCGTGCTATTTATACAGGCTTGGGGGACTCACAGCATGGACAGTTTGTCCTCAAGGGCACCAGGAGAGGCAGAGAAAGAGGAAAGGCTGCTAGGCTGGGCTACTTGCATCAAACCAATTTCCACATTAAAAAGGAAGCCCTTTCACACAGCCCCATGGTCAGAGGAGGGAGGGAGCTCCCAGACCTCCCTGAGCCCCGGCTGGGAGCCCCCTTGCTGTAGGGACTATAGAATACCAAGTGGAGGCTACACAAATGAGTCTGCGGTCCCTCCTGGCCATGGAAGCCAGCAACACTGTGACGGGTCAGCCCCTGTCCTGCTCCCGAGCCTCCCAAGTCTGGATTTTCTCATCCAACGTTTCTGTTTTTACCACAAAACAGTAACAAAAACCATTTAGTGTCAATTGTCATCTTGTATAAAGATCCAGTTTTGGTCTCAAGAGGTACAGGGACCAGAGGCAGCATTTACTGAGAATTTCAGCCCTGCCCGGCAGTCACCACATCAGGGCTCACAACTATCCTTACACAGAATCTATTAACAACGGCTTTGCACAGCACAGCCCTGGATTCGAAGCGCAGCTTCAGCACCTCGTGTCTGTGTGACCCGGGGCAAGTTACTTCCTGCTCCGATCCTTAATTTCCCAAACAGCCAAGTGACAATTACAAGAATGGCAAGTTGAAGGGGTTGCCATGATGACTGAATTAAATAAGCTCCATGCAGTCATTCTCGAAGGGGGGACCTGGGGCCAAGAGCATCAAGGATCACCTGGGAACATGTGAGAAATACAGATTCTCAGGCCCCACCTTAGACCTACTGAATGGGAACCTCTGAGGTGGGGCTTGCGCACACGCCCTCCAAGTGGCTGTGAGGCCCATTCAAGTTTGGAATCACTGGCATACGCAGGGAAGTTGTTCAACAGCAAGCACCTGACGAGCAAGGAGTCGTCACCGCTCCAGGAATGACTGTCCGACCCTCTCCCTTCTCCCCTGATGGACCCAAGGCTCGGGGAAGTGGAACCATTTCTCCAAAGTCAAACAGCTAGAAGCCGGGCCACGTGGCACTGGAGGCCACAGCCTCCTCACTACACCCTCCGTGTCTCCCACTGAAAGCCCACATCCCAAAGCTACCTAAGCACTGACAATGTTCTCCACAGCGCCACCCAGAGGTAGCATGGTAAAAGCTAGAAACACCTCCCACAAACCTGCAAGGAAAACAAAGAAACTAAGGAAAGAAATGATCCCTCCAAAACTACGAGGGTACAGAGCCTCTCAGGCCAGACAGAACTTCCTTCCTCAGGAATAAAGGTCACGGAATGCACAACCCCAGGGTTCTCCAGGACACAGCTGCTGGACGCTCTCAGGAAAAGTCAGCCAACTTCGCAGCACCAAAGGTAGATCCGTGAGCTGTGCGGATAAAGGCATCGATTTCTTTAAGTACTTTTCAAACAAGAAATCGAAAAGAGAATTCTCAGCTAGTCAAGAAACTGTGACTTTCTCGCCAGGGCTCAATTTCTCCACCTACACGGAGGAGAAGTGACAAGCACCCACTGCACTACAGCTTTAAGAAGTGCTGTTTGTCAGGGCGCCTAGGTGGCTCAGTCGGTTAAGCGGCTGCCTTCAGTTCGTGGGTTCGATTCCCGGGTCGGGCTCTGTGCTGACAGCTCAGAGCCTGGAGCCTGCTTCAGATTCTATGTCTCTCTCTGTGTCCGTCCCCTGTTCGCACACTCTATCTCTTTCTCTCTCTCTAAAAAATAAACAATAAACATTTTTTAAAAATTAAAAAAAAAAACAAAACAAGAAGTGCTGTTTGCCCTACCACATCTGCAAGTAGGGCTGAGGCCTCTGTGCCTTAATGCAGACCGCCCTCTCCTCCCAAGGGCAGTGTCCCCACGGCTCACACTCCACAAGGTCTGGGTGGCACTTTGCCACCCTGGCAGCAAGAACCCAAACAAACCCCAGGCTCAGGCTGGCAGGTACAAGGGGGATTGGTGGAAAGGAGTGGTGCCTTCTGGGAAAGCTTTTCACAGAGAATTCACGGAAGCCACAGCCCCTACTGCTGCTCTGCTTCCTGCTCTCACCATGTCACCCAAAGTACAGATCCCCGTGGGTTCCTCTTTGCTTCCAAGAGGTATGTCCTAAGTTTAATCTGCCTCAGCCCTCGGCACCATGCCTGGCAAGCACGAGGCTCCCAGTAAATGCTTAGAATGAATATACCAGATGTTCAGAAAGCAACACTGTCGGTGCACCGCACACCCGACTCCCGTGAAACCTCCTTGCCTTATCTGAACCTGTGCAGCTCCTCTCCACACCAGCCTGCCACAGGGCCTGCCACCCCGTATGAATATTCTCAGCTTGCTTTCACTCACTACACTGCCAGCCACGCTGATGGTTTTCATGCAACAAGGGAACCAAGCTCTGCCCCACCCCAGGACCTTTGCATATGCCAGTCTCTCTTTCCCCTATTCTTCGCTTGACGGATTCTTTCTCAGTCTTTAGGCCTCAGCTCATTCACCTCCTCAGAAAAGCCACTCTATGTAGACTTTCTCCTGTTGCTGCCTCTCCCCTTTGTTTCCTCAGCAGCACTCTCTCCAACTTGCCATTCTTTCCATCTCTTCTGTTTTGTCCGACTGCGCTCCCCCTTCCAGGGAAATGTCAGTTCCAGGGACTCGGGACCATGTCTGTCCTGCTTACCCCTGTATTCCCGGGGCCTGGCATGCTGCAGATACAAACTAAGTCTTCAACGTTTATTTATTTTTGGGACAGAGAGAGACAGAGCATGAACGGGGGAGGGGCAGAGAGAGAGAGGGAGACACAGAATCGGAAACAGGCTCCAGGCTCCGAGCCGTCAGCCCAGAGCCCGACGCGGGGCTCGAACTCACGGACCGCGAGATCGTGACCTGGCTGAAGTCGGACGCTTAACCGACTGCGCCACCCAGGCGCCCCACAAACTAAGTCTTTTCAGAATGGGTGGGTGAATGAATGAATGAGTTCACAGAGGAAAAAACAAAACAAGAAAAGCAGTAATAATAATAATCCAAAATGTCTGAGGAGAGTGACAGAGTTCCCTGTTTGGGGGGGGGGGGGGGGGGGGGGGGGGGGGAGAGGGGGGGTACAAGCAGGACAGGACACTACCCCCCTCTGAGACCCTGGCTGGGGGGGGCAGACCAGACTGCCATGGTGGCTTTGCACCGGCAGCAGGCAAAGAATGGCACTGGAGAATCAGCCAGACTGAGGGTGACTTTCTGCCTTACTTGTCACCAGCTACTCCCAAATCAAGGCGTCACAAACAGCTGGTGGGCCATGACCACCATGCACAGGCTGGGGGCTGCGCCCTAAGGAAGGAGACCTTTCCCTTCCCAGCCAACCTGTACCGTCTCAAAGTCTGCTATGCGGCAGGGAGAGCGGCAGGGGATGGGGGAGGGCATCCGTTAAGAGAGAAGAAGTCACTGGCACTATGCGGACTCCACCAAACAGGCCCCCAACAGGAGCCCGGTCTCATGTGTTCCCTACTGAAAAAACAAACAAACAAACAAACAACAACAACAACAAAAACCACAGCTCCCTGGGTGAGCGGAGCTCTACTGGCGGCGGGCACTTAAAGAGACTATCAGACCCTCTAGCCCAGCCCTGGGGATAGATCCCAGCCAGTGCTTCCAGTCTGTGAGTGTCTCTAGGCAGATGTGTGCCAGACTGGGCTGGGCTATCATTGTAACATTTTGCCTTTCATGGGAGTCTGACCTTCTCCCTCCCAGACTTCTATTTGAAACAAGCCCTAACAGCTGGTCACCATTTATTTACGCAAAGAATCTCATGCAGGGAGAGTCTTGTACATACCACACGGCCAACTAAAAACCGTTCTGCAACCACGCACAGGCCTGCTGCATGTGGCTTCCCACCAAACTAGAACCCTCACCTTCAGAGCTTCTCAGCCTATGAATGCCATACTAAGGAGTGAAGCGGCTCTCCCTGTCCCTGGCCTCACTGGCTCTGTGGCCTTAGGCCAGGGTATTTATACAGGCTCTGACTGCTTGCAGCCAGTGAGGTCCATTAGTAGGATGTAAATAGCTCTCTGCTCTTCAAAGGCTGGGCGAGCCATTCTGTGAGGTCTGAGTCAGCCCCGCCAGGGTCTTGTATTTCAAGCCTTATTCATCTTCCTGATAACTTCCATAAAGGGCCAATCCGCCTTTTTGGTATGCAGGGCCTGCCAACAGTGCCCCAGGGGGATTTTCACAAGAAACCGGCATTTTCTAAGCTCCAACTGTATACACAACTCTGTCCCAGTCACTCTGGGGGGAGAAAAAGAAGACACAACTTCACTTCTTTCACCACTCTCACTCCTTTCAAGGAAACAAGGCATGCACAGGTAGCAGTTACTGTGGGTCAAATCACAAAGAACCATATGAAACCAAAGTCCGGCAGAGTGCCGTCAGGCATGGCAGGGGAGCCAGATGGGAGTACAGCCTAGTGGCCAAGCACACGGCCCTTGCTGTCGGAGACAATGAGCTTTGAATCCTAACCCTGCCTCTTTTTAACTATGACCTGGGACAACAGCTTAAACCCTCTGGGCCTCTTTCCCTGCCTGTACGATGGAGACAAATAGGAGCAAGAGTGTTCTTGAGAGGATGTAATGAAGCAGTATATGGGAAGGACTTGGGAAGGGGCTGGCAGAGAGGAAGCACTCAAGAAATATCAGCTGTGCTTTACTGCGAGAGAAGCTTTCCGGAGAACGCCAGTTTTGAGGTCTTGGAAGAAGAGAGGGACAGAGGTCCATTCCCTAGCTTGTCACCCTGCCCTGTGGGGTGGTGATATTGGCACACATTGTCTCTTTGGTCTGGAGTCGGAGAAGAGGGAAGGGCCAGCTACCAGTCCTCCAACCAAGGGACACATCAATCCATTTCCAAGAACCATTCAGTCTTCTAGGATGAAGGAGTCCCAAATCCCATAGCAAATTAGCCCCAGGGAAAAGACTACCCAAAAGCACAGGGCCAGACAGTCCTTGGTCTGGGGTAGCCCTGTCACTCAGGGAAACTGAGTGTGAGCCATGGGTCAGAACAAGCGATGGGTAGTGCAGGCAGACAGCGGACTAGCTGGCCCCAATCCCCGCGTCCTCACTGCAGGGGGGCCTGGAGGAGGGAAGTTCGAGCCTTGTACCCTGACAGGGGACATCCATGGTTTCCATCTCAAGCACTTTCCTACACTATGTCTCAGGACACACAGCTACCCTGTGGGGTAGGTGAAGAAGGTAGGAGTGACATCTGTAGTTTGCAAAGAAAAACTTGAGGGTGAGAGGCTGAGTGATTGCCCAAGTTGACACAGCAAGGCAGGGGCAGACCTGGACCCCAAACCCATCTCCCAGTGCCTGATCCTGTCCTCGAGGCCTTCTTCACCTGACATTCTCCCCACAGCTGCCAAAACCCAGGACGTTAGGATCATTGAAGTAAACACTGCACCCCGGAAAAACGTTCAACCAAGCATGAGACTCCACGGGAGCAAACGATACGGCATATGGGAACTTCCCAGATGTTCCCAAGATGGGAAGGGAGTTCTCAGGGTGAAGACAACATTGTCAAGACGGAAGCAACTTAAGTTTTAGTCAAGAGGGAATGGCAAGACAAACTATCATATGTCCACACTGTGGCATACCATTGGCCACAAAAAAAGAATGAGGTTGATCTTGAGGTACTGGCATGGAAACAACACCAGGACGGTGATGACTGAAAGCCCCAAGTTGCTGAATGGGCCATGATATATGACTCTACACATATGCAGTGAAAACAAAACCACGTATTGTCTCTGGATTCAGAAACACATATGCAAATGCCCAGGAAAACTCTGGCAAGACCCACACTCTCCCAGCAATGTTGCACATGCCTCTGCAAATCCACACTCAGCCCTGCTCTCTGTCCAGGGAGGCTGGCCTGTATGAATGGCATCAGTGACTGGCCATGCCTCCCAGCCAAGCAGGAGCACCAGCAGATCAAAAGAGTGGAAGAGGAGGAGACTGGAGTATGCATTCTCCTAGTTTCCACCTATGAGGTCTCCAAAAACTGGCCACAACCTTCAGCCAAAAGTCATAGCTTCTTTGAAGGTGCCCCACTCTCTTCTCCAGGGTTTTGGTTTCTTGGGCCTAAAGGTGAGAAATGCTTTTGCTACAGCAAGCCCCGGAGTGTTGTACTGTGCTTTTTGGATTGCCCATACCATACATATTGTTCCTCTGTTAAGACCTCCAGTTGTCCTTTGGGGCACCTAGGTGGCTCAGTCCATTAATCATCCAACTCTTGATTTTGGTTCAGGTTATGATCTCACAGTACATGGGTTCGAACTTGCATCCAGCTCTCCGCTGACAGTGCAGAGCCTGCTTGGGATTCTCTCTCTCTCTCCCCTCCCATCTCTGCCCCTCCCCTGCTTGCTCCCTAAAAAAAAAAA
>NW_024412423.1:22146069-22162006 GCF_014898765.1 Herpailurus yagouaroundi | reverse complement strand
AAAAAAAAAAAAAAAAAAAAAAAAAAAAAAAAAACAAAACAAAAAAGCTCAAATTATCTCAGTTAAAATGTGCATTGTTTTCTCCCAAGATAAAACCCAAACTGGTAAGAGTGGTCAACTGGGGAGACTGGGGAAAGAGAGGGGTGAACCCCAGCATCTGAGGCTTAATCAGTGATTTTCAGTAATTATATGCTGTGTGTTTTGTTCTTACTGCAGAAAATTTCAAGCACATAAAAAATAGATAAAAGGTGGTAGGTATCCATTACCCAGCTCCAAAGGCCATCAGTTCATGACCAATCTGATATCAGCTATGACCCCAGCCACTCCCCATCTCTTACTGTTTTAATACAAATCCAAAACATCATATCATCTGTAAAGTTTTACATTTACAAGGAAACTATATTTCTATATTGCCTGGGTATTTAAAACTTAATTAAAAACAAAGGCATCCTCAAAGCTAGAACTTCGAGGCTGAGGAGACTCTGTCCCTGTTTGAATTTGTGCCCAGGCCAAGGCTTTCCCCTTGCCATCTATCCCAGTAACATGGCTCAGAGGTTGGCCAGGTGGCCATGGTGACCACCTCAGGGGGCCAGAGGCCCGGCTAGCACGAGATGTCCCTGTCAATCTATCCTACATGTGGAAGATGCCATGATGACACAAAGCTATAAGAATGCCTCCCATGAGCATGTTTTGGGGTTCTGCTGACACTAGGTTTTTGGTTTTGCTTCTGTTTTAACTTTTTACTGAAGTGCAACTGTATGTATGGTGAGCTGCATTCTGTGTTATCACACATCGTTGTAGACTATTGGTTTTCATTGCATTATAGCATTTCACTGTGTGAATATGTACATATATCTACTCCAATTCACTTATCCATTCTACTCTTGATGGAAATTTGGATTGTTTCCAGTTTGGAGCTATTAAAAATATTTTTAGGGGCATTCTAACACACCTTTTACTGTTCATATACATGCATTTCTGTTGGATATATATATCTAGAATGGAAAGGCTAGATCATAAGGTGGCACATGTTTAACCTCAGTGCATACCAAGAGGTGTCCACAGTAGATGTGATTTCTGGTATTCAACATCCTTGCCAACCAATTTGACAATAAATTTTCTATGAAAAAATTTTTTTACAAAATCCTTGCCAACACCTGGGTATCTACTGGGTTTGTTTCTTTGTTCCACTGTTCTCACTCTGGTAGGTGGAGTGTATCTTCCTATGGTTTTAACTTGCAGCTCCCTAAGGACTAATGAAGCTCCACACTATTTCTTATGTTTCTCGGCCAGTGGATAACCTCCTTTATGAAATATCTCTTCAAGTCTTTTGTACATTTTTCCTGTAGGGTGTCTTCTTTTTCCTATCAATTTACAAAAGTTACTTATATATTCTGGATGCCACCCGTTTGCCAGACAGAGGTTCTGAAAACTCCTCTTCCATTCTGTAGACTGCCTTTTTGCCTTCCTAACAGCGTCTTCTGATGAAGTTTTTAAGTTTAAATGGTCAGATTTATTAACTTATTTTCTTGTATGGTTAACAGTTTTTGTGTCTTGGTTAAGAAATATTTGCCTACGCTGCTCTCATTTTTATGAAGATTCTTTGAGGGGGAAAAAAAAACCTATTGGAAATTGAGTAAGAAAAACCCTAGGAAACCACTACATGGAAACACCGAATCAATAGCTCCAAGAAGCAATTGATCTGTGGTTGCCTCATTAGAAAGACAACCTCCTGATTTGTTTTTTTATTCCTTTGTTAGCAGCTGCTTGGAAGAATCCAGGCTCTTCTCACCTGTAAAGGTGAAGAGAGAAAGTTCAGACTGAACTCATCCCCATCAAGAAAAAAATAAGTGTTCAGAGCATTTCTCTGTACGCTTAAAAAAGAAAAATTACTGAAAACTTAACATTATGCCAATGACCAGCAAAAAAGATGAGAGCAGGGGTTCTTGAACATAGGAATAGTAGGAAAATGCCGGCATTAAAATTGAAACGGTTTCGGGATAAGTGTTTCTAAGAACAATTCTCTTTCTATAGAGGCCTCATTTCTCCCAGGAGACATTTACATCCTATTTGGTATGAAACAATCTCTAAAAACTTCCACCATGGGGCATTTCCCCCGCTGAATAAATGTAAACATGACTAACACACTTAGTGGTCTTATCGCCAAATACATTAATCTAAGTCATTTTACAATCATTTGTTGGATGACAAAAGTTCCTTTGAAAATCACTATTTTCACTGTTTAGTCAGCAATAAGATTGGAAGGTAATGGCGACCTCCTAAATCCTAACAACTCCTCACATCTAAAAATTGAAGGCAAGAAAAACAAAGCTACAATCAACAAGGGAAAAAACAAGCCACACACACACAAGTCTACACACGACCCATACTTTTAGCATCACTAACTGGACAATACTATGAACTTCAAATAACATGTAAGCACGGAGATAAGCACCGAATTCCAACAGATCACCTACCGTTACTGCGAGTCTGTAGATATGGGCAGCACGAACGGGAGACTTAAGAAATTCTATGAAGAAAAGGAGAAGGGAGTGGAGAACATAGTTGAAACACAGAATCATCCAGAAAGGAAAAGTCCAGCCTAAACGCAAAATAGTCCTCACTTATATCTCAACAAAGCTTAAAAAATATACCCACCAAATGCAAAATGATGAACTTAAGTCTGAAACCTAATAGTTCACAATACTGGCTGCAGGGAAGGTACCTCAAAGTGAGCAGGGTTGGAGGTGGCAATGTCAAGAAGTACGATTCTCAGAGGAGGAAGAAATAAATGAACAAGATGTGCTGCTCCTGAGAGATGTGGCAGTCGAGAAAAATTAGGAAGAGTGGAAAACCAAGAATCCTGCAGAAAAAAAAAAAAAGAAAGAAAGAAAAACAAAAGCCCTCCCTCTCCCCACTTCCAGAACTACACATTCAATTAGCTGCAATTTGCTATACTGACAGAAGAGGGCGCCCTTGAAACAGGAAACCCTCTTCACAAACCGCTGAGGGGTGGGGAAGAGGAAAAATCAGACTAATTTCATACTAAGATACGATACAAAGATAAAATACAAATCAAAACATTTCAGCTAATGAAAATTCCACCCTCCAGAAAATCAACCATGAAGCAGAAGAAAAGTATCATCTTTCAAACTGAATTAAATATTATAAAACAAGCATTTGAAGATTAAAACAAAAACTAGATTCACTTATAAAATCTAAGAATAGAAGGGGACATAGAAAATCAAGAAGAAATTCTATGAGGGTTTGCCAAATTCTGGGAAAAATTTTTGCAGAAAAAGTCAAAATTATTTCAGGAATAAAGACTAAGAGAGAGTAGGTCCAAATGAAAATCTGATAAGAGACACTGAAGGTAAAAAGACATAAAGCAAGATAAAAATGAGCTTAAAAATTGAAAATAATCAGAGAGAAACTAGTTGAAATGGAAGGCAGGCAAGGATAGTCCAACACATGTACAATTGGAGCCCATGAAGAAGAAACGTAAAACAATACAACACAAATAATATTTGGCAATGTAATGCAAAAAAGTTGCCAGAAATAAAATCTTCAGTCAACATATTTAAGATGCCCACTGTGTGCCTTGGAAAATTGATCTAGAATGATCAACTCAGACATGTATCCCAGTAAAACGACTGAACTCTAATGACAAAGAACAAAACCCTCAGGATCTTTAGGCAAAAACATCAAATTATTATTCAAGTAAGAAATTTAGGCTGGCCTAAGACTTCCTAAGAACAACATACAGAAGAGGGCAGGAGTGAGGCAGCATTTTCAAGACACAAGGAGACGGAGCGCAAGCCAAGGATTTAATATCTACCCTTCCTTCAATGAAGCTTTAGCCTGTAAGAGATAACTGGGGGAGCTTCCTCAAAAGAACTGAGGGTGATCATTTAATACATTTAATTATAGAGCCAAGACAAAAACAAGTATGAGGTCAAAGTAACATCCAAGTGTAAACATTACACGTTCTGACAAAGCGTAAAGATGATAACAAAGGGTAAGGCAAAGTATGACCAGAGATTATTGTTCAGGTTATAGGTGGGGGCCAAAGGATACCATTTTAAAACTGACAGTCCAGATAGTATAGGTTTAAGAGAGGAGGGATTAAGGGAAGCAAAAAAGGCATAAATACAAAGGTAACCTGTAGATTAAAAATACAAACTTTTCTAAATGCCAAAGGAATTTTTATTTTATTTTTTATTTTTTTATGTTTATTTATTTTTGAGAAAGAGAGACAGAGCATGAGCAGGGGAGGAGGAGGAGGAGGGGAGAGAGAGAGAGAGAGAGAGAGAGACAGAGACAGACAGACACAGAATCCAAAGCAGGCTCCAGGCTCTGAGCTGTCAGCCCAGAGCCCAACACGAGGCTCGAACTCACAGACCACGAGATCATGACCTGAGCAGAAGTCGGACGCTTAATCGACTGAGTCACCCAGGCGCCCCACCAAAGGACTTTTTAGGCAATGATGGAAATGCATCCAACTCAGAGACAGGTCTCAGTACACACAATACACACAATTCTAAGCCAGCCCTAAGGAGTCTAGCACATTCCTTAATGGGGAAATACCAGAGACATTCCCACTGCGGGGAAGGACAAGACACAGATGCCCACTTTTCCACTATTAACACTGTGCTGGAAGTAGGAGCTCATGCAACTGGGAGCAAACAGTAAGAGGCTTGAGAACTGGAAAGTAAGGAAGCAGACCCGACTGCAGAGGACAGGACAGCATACCTAGAGAACTAGAGATGAAATGGTTAAGCTAACTCAGAATTTCTCAAAATCCTCGATAAAGCAGAACCCCTTCACATTCTTAAAATTATTAAGGACCTCAAAGAGCTTGTGTTTATGTAGGGGATATCTTTTTATATTACTGGGTTGGAAATTTAGGCTGAGGAAAATTTAAAGGTGATCAATTTAGGTCTAAGTAACAACAATGAACGTGTTGACCTAAGTACCGCATTTTCTGAAAAATAAGCATAAACCAACACTTTCAGGGATGAGAATGACATTATTTTACATTTGTGCACATCTCTTTGTTGTTGAGCTTAATAGAAAGCAGCTGGATTTTCACTCTGCTTCTGCAATCTGTTATGATATCACACATGATGTGGATTCTGGAAAACTCCACGGTACACTCAAGAGAGAATGCAAGCTATAAGGGCGAATTATGTCTTAGTATTATTATGAAAATTGTTTTGACCTTGTGAATCCACTAAATGGGTCTCAGGAACCCCAAAGGAACTCAGACCACATAGTGAGAGCCATTGAACTAACTCCAGCAATAAAATAGCTCCATACACTCACAGGATGTAAAATCAGCAGGGAGAGTCCACAGCCTTCCTAGGCACAAATAGCAACCAAGTGTAAGATGTAACAAAGGAGAAAGGCCTCATTTACAACAGCAGCAGAAAAGATGACACACTTACAAATAAATCTAAAAAGAAATGTTGAAAACCAATAGGAGGAAAACTGTAACACACTTCTGAAACAACAGCAAAGTAGACATGAACAAATGGAGAAGACATCCTTGTTTGTGGTTGGGCTGTCTCAAGATCATTGACATGTCAGTTCTAAGTTCATTTATCAATATGACCCCAATAAAAAATTTCAACAGATATTCCTCTGCAGCTGGACAAGATGACACTAAGGTTCATAGAGAAAAATTAATATGTCAGAATAGGGAGGCAAACAATGAAAAGAGGGCTAGCCCTACCACGTATTTTGAAGTATTACAAAGCCTCTATCATTAAAACAGTGTGGTAATGGCATATAAAGAGACAGACTAGGGGCGCCTGGGTGGCTCAGTCGGTTAAGCGGCCGACTTCGGCTCGGGTCATGATCTCGCGGTCCGTGAGTTCCAGCCCCGCGTCGGGCTCTGTGCTGACAGCTCAGAGCCTGGAGCCTGTTTCAGATTCTGTGTCTCCCTCTCTCTGACCCTCCCCCATTCATGCTCTGTCTCTCTCTGTCTCAAAAATAAATAAACGTTAAAAAAAATTTTTTTTAAAATAAATAAAAAAAATAAAGAGACAGACTAATGGAATAAACTGCCAACTCCAGAAAGAGGCCAAACTGCCTGTGAAAATTTAGGGTTTCATAAAGGTGACATCTCAAATCACTCAGACAAAGACGGATGTTATAATCAAGGGCACTGATACACTAGATAGACATTTGGAAGAAAATAACAATTAGATCCATTCCTGGGGCGCCTGGGTGGCTCAGTCGGTTAAGCATCTGACTCTGGGTTTTGACTCAGGTCATGATCTCACAGTTTTCTTGAGTTTGGACAGTGCAGAACCTTCTTAGGATTCTCTGTTTCTCCCTCCTCTCTGCTCCTCCCCTGCTGCACTGTCTCTCTCAAAATAAGTAAATAAGCTTTAAAAAAGAATGTGTTATATAAGAAAAATAGATCCATTCCTTATCTCACATTTAAAAATAAGTTCCCAATGGACTAGAGATCTAAATACTAAAAACTAAATCATACTAGCATGAAAAGAAAATATGAGTGAATTTTGTAAGTGGGGAATAGCACAGCTTTCTAATTATGAGTCAAAAATCTGATGAAATCAAATAAACATTGTTACTTTTGACTATAAAATATTTTTTAAGTTTTGCAAGGCAAAACCAAACAAAAACAAAACAAACACAAAAATGAAAGAAAACAAACACCACAAACAAAATCAAAAGACAAACATCAAACTGGGAGACATTATTTGCAACATATATCACAGATAAAGGGCTAATATATCTTTAAAAAGACCCTGAAACCCTATAGAAAAGTGACCAGAGACATACACAAGCAATTCACCAAAAGACATTAAAATGCTCTGAAACCTACAAAAAAAGTGTTCAACAAATATCACACATCATCAGAAAATGCTAATTAAGACTTCACTGACACACTGGTTTTCAGTCATCATATTGGCAAAAATTCAAAATCTTCACACTATACCCTGGTGGCAGAGCTGTAAGAAACCAGCAATCTTCAACACTGCTGGTAGGAATGTGCATTACAGAACCCCTAAGAAGAAGAATTTGGCAATACTAACAAAACTGGCAATTTGTTTACCTTGACTCAGCCAGCAATCCTACTTCCAAGAAATTACCCTTAAAGATACACAACCAAGCATAAAAATCTACACACATAAATCATTTTCACTGCCACATTATACTGGGAACTACGTAAATTCTCAAACATAGGATACTGGTTGAGAATACGTGGTTATATACATGCAGTGGAGTGATATGCTGCTAGAAAAAAAGACAGAGAGAGGATGGGGAAAATCTCTATGAACAGATATGGAGTGATTTCTAGAATATATTAGGCGGAAAAAGTGAGATGCCAAATAATATATATAGTACGTTACCTTTTGTGCAACAAAGAATGGAGAAATAGGAAAACAGCCGTTTCTTGCTGATCTTTGCAAAGAAGAAACACAAGAAGAAACAGAAAAAATAAGACTGGTTCCCTCCAAGGGATGAGAGAGGAGACAGTAAAAGGGCTGTGGGAAGGGATAACACTTCTCCAAGGACACCTCTCTATAGCTTTGACTTTTGTTAGCATGTTAATATTCTACATAAGCAACACTGAAATCAACAAGGATGAGAATGAAAACTACAACTAAAGCAAATGAACCACACTGTATTTCAAGTAAATCTAATTAGGAGAAACCATCTGAAGAACCCCAATGGAGAACCACACTGAAAAGAAATAGAATTAATCTATGGGCACCTGGGTGGCTCAGTCAGTTAAGCGTCCAACTTTTGGTTTTGGCTCAGGTCATGATCTCATGGTCCATGGGTTCAAGTCGCACATCAGGCTTCTTGTTGTCAGCATGGAGCCTGCTTGGGATTCTCTTTCTCCCTCCCTCTCTCTCTCTCTCTCTCTCTGCCCTTCCCCCTCTCGTTCTCTCTCAAAATAAGTAAATAAAATCTAAATTTTTTTTCATTTAAAAATAATTTTTTTAATATTTATTTTTGAGACAGAGAAACAGAGCATGAGTGGGGGAGGGACAGAGAGAGAGGGAGACACAGAATCTGAAGCAGGCTCCAGGCTCTGAGTTGTCAGCACAGAGCCTGACACGGGGCTCAAACCCATGGACAATGAGATCACAACCTGAGCCAAAGTTGGGCACTTAACCAACTGAGCCACCCACGTGCCCCTAAACTCTAAAAAATCTTGTAAAATAGAATTAATCTAGGGGCACCTGGGTGGTTCGAACCCTGCATCGGGCTCTGTGCTGACAGCCTGGAGCGTGCCTTGGATTCTGTGTCTCCCTCTCTCTGCCCCTCCCCGACTCGTATTCTGTCTCTGGCCCTCTCAAAAATAAGCAAACATTAAAAAAAAGGATTAATCAAGGTACTTTGTTCAACAATGACATAAAGTGTATGCCCATGGTCTAGAGGGAAAAAGGGCTGCAAACTAATCATGAACTCTCTTCACCAGGCTTGTTCTCCACAGTGGTATGGGTGTAGCAATTTGCAACTATTTTAGATATGCTGCAGGATATGTATAACTGTGTGACAGTACTGGAAGCCAGGATTACTCACTGTAGAAGAGGTGAGATTCGAATACAGGATAAGGAGAGGCAATGAGGAACATGGGGGAATGGAATGGATCAGAGGGTAACAGCATGAAATCATGATATATATATTATATATACATACATGTTATATATACATTGTATATGATATATATCGTATATTATATATAATATATATTGTATTGTGTATATATAATATATATTACATTGTATATATCTTATGTATTATATTGTATATGTATATATGATATATATTATATTATATATGCACATATATATTATGCTGTATAATGTATGTGTATATAATATATATTGTATGTGTATATAAAATATATATAATATATACAATACAATATACAATATATTGCATATATATCTATAATACATATTAGATTATATGTATATATGATTTATACTATATTGTATATATATGTACATATGTAAATTTTTGAATACGTGTATATAATTTTAATGTGTGTATGTATTTATTTATAGGTTTCAAACCTAGTATGTGTCAGTGTGTGTGAGTGTATAATATATAGATCCTAGACTTGAAAAGGTCAGTAGCACAGGACACACACAGTGTCTAGGTCTTAAATTTTAAATATTTCCCAGGAAAAGGAAACAGGGCTCCTTAGCCAATTGCCTGATTCCAAGACTAGGGCAGGAAAGGTACACAAGGTAAGCCTGGTTAGTATGAGAAATGAAACTCAAAGTCATGATGGGGGCATTTCAACAGGACACAGGAGCCAACTTGAAGGGTATCTCATTGGCTACATGTGAGACAACTGAAGCACCAAAATAAAAAAAGGTAGTAATAGATTATAACTTGGTGAGTAAAAAAGAAATCTAAGAGGAGCACCTGGGTAGCTCAGTGGGTTCAACGTCCAACCTCAGCTCAGGTCATGATCGCATAGTTGTTGAGTTCAAGCCCCGTGTTGGGCTCTCTGCTGTCAGCCAAGAGTCCACTTCAGATCCCCTATGGCCCTCTGTCTCTGCCCCTCCTCTGCTGATGCGCGCGCGCGCGCTCGCTCTCTCTCTCTCTCTCTCTCTCTCTCTCTCATAAATAAATAAAGAAATAAAGAAATAAAGAAAGAAAGTTTATTTTTGAGAGACAAAGACACAGAATCTGAAAAGGCTCCAGGCTCGGAGCTGTCAGCACAGAGCCCGATGCGGGGCTCGAACTCACAAGCCATGAGATCATGACCTGAGCTGAAGTCGGACGCTTAACCGACTGAGCTACTCAGGTGCCCCAATAAATATATTTTTAAAAATCTATGAGACCGTACTGGTGATGCTGCAGGAGACGCAGCAGAGTGGATGCAGAAGCAGAAGTAGGGAAGGAGGGGGCCAGAAAGGAACAGGAGGGAGGAGGATGTAAGGGTGTGTTCTCCATCAGAGGACAATGACGGCCCAGAAATGAGGACAAGGTATTGAAACCGGGCAATCACCACTGTGTAAGCAACATGACGACTGGCTGGGGAAGAATGATCCATGGGTGCTGAATTGGGTGGTTGGGGGAGGGCTGATGGGGAGGATATTTGCACAACAAAGCATCTCCACAGACGGCTAATCAGTTACAAGGGGGAAGATTAATTACACAGGGCAGGAGCAACCAGACATCTTGCCCAGGAAGTCCAGGTGAACATCACCAGGGAGGGGTAGACAGCATGTGCCTCCAGATGCCGTGTCCTGAAGAAACACGACAGACCAACCAGGGATGGAACGATCTGAAACTAGTCATGACAAAGTATCCGACAAACCCAATCTGAGGAACAGACAGCCTGCATTCTGACCTCTTCTTCAACAAAACAACAGGGTTGTGAAAGACAAAGAAAGGCTGAAGAACTGTTCCAGATTAATCATTGATTAAAAGCGAGCAGACAGCAAAATGCAGTATGTGATCATGGACGGGTCCTGTACCGAAAAGAAAAATCTCGAATAGGTACCGTATGGGAAGGTAAACAATGTACAGTTAACTATTCAATGGCAAGATTTTCCAATTCTGAAGGGGACCCTTGAAATCGGGCTTTACCAAGTTGGGCAAATTTAGCAAATTTGCTGTAGCAAATGCCCCAATGTGTTCTGCCTCACAGCCACGTCACCTTCACTGATGAATAAGCAGGTGTTCCCGTGAGGGCAGCCATCCAGGGCCCAGAGAGGCCAGCCCCCGACTCATCAACTTTAACCTGTCCAAAGAGTACATGTGACTTAAATGTGCCCTTTTTTTTTATGTTTTATTTATTTTTGAGAGAGAGAGAGAGAGACAGAGAGAGAGCAAGAGAGACAGCGAGCAAGCAAGCATGAGCAGGGCAGGGGCAGAGAGGGAGGGAGTCACAGAAACTGAAGCAGGCTCCAGGCTCTGAGCTGTCAGCACATAGCCTGATGCGGGGCTCGAACTCACAAACTGCGAGATCATGACCTGAGCCGAATATTAGGCTCAATCGACTGAGCCACCCAGGCGCCCAGATGTGCCCGTCTTTTACAGCAGATACACTTGGCGAAAACACCCAGGGACCCCCTGAAGAAGCCTAGGTCATTGCGGAGGCCTGGAAGCAAACGGTATCATCTTCTGGTGACCCTCAGCCAGAATGGACATAGCCCCAAAGGCAAAAATCCAAAATTCTCCCAGCTGGGGCTCAAAGACTGATGTAGATCTGGCCTTAGCAGGTCCCTGTGATCCTGCCCCCAATCCCGAGCAGCCAACAGAAGTTGTCAGTAGCCACCCCAGTGACTCATCCAATACACAAATGGGAAATGAGTGATCATTCACATTTAGTTGCATTTTTCTTCCTGGAGATTTATTCCGGATTATTGCATCTGACACCACTCAAATGCCAAGAATGACTCTTGTACAAAAAAACAAAAGAAAAATGTGAGAGAGCTTTTATGTTCTTAGAGATTCATTTAGCTGGATTATATCTGGCATCAGCACGCCCACCCCTCCGTCAGATTGTATTGGCAGAAAACAGGACAGACCAACCAAGGAGTGTGCATTTTCCATGTCTTCAAATTGCTGTAGCATTCCAAAATTTCACAACGTTCTCTCCCACAGCCAGGTGAATATGAAGTGATTCCAGTGGGGCATGCAGGGGTGAGGGAGGGAGGGAGGGAGAGGGGGGCATGGAAATTCACAGAGAGGGGCCTGAGAAGAATGATGATGCCTCTGTCACCTCCTTGAGTTCTTCCATAAGCATTTGTTCCTAAGCTCTTGAACCTCATTTGAGCTCAGCATCCAATCTGGATTGGAGTTGGTAACAAGGACTTTGGTCACAGAGGTCTGTCTATTGGAGTCAAAGCAACACTCACAGTTGCCTGTGCCAACATCACACAGAGCAGAAAAGCAGGGCTGAATTTTACCTTTTTTGTTTTCAATATTTACTTTTGAGAGAGAGAGGCAGAGACAGGGGCGACAGAGGATCCCAAGTGGGCTCTGTGTTGACAGCAGAGAGCCAGATGCGGGGCTCAAACTCCCAAATGGTGAGATCACCACCTGAGCTGAAGTCAGATGCTTAACCTACTGAGCCACCCAGGTGCCCCTGAATTTTATCTTTAAGATGGGGGTGACCCAGAGCACAGCCTCTCCCAGGGATTAAGTGGCTAATAGCAATGACACTCCACAGCCAGAGCAAATACTAAGTGATTGCTTGACAATGGGCAACTCAATGGACTGTATCGAAGCCTGTCTTGTCTTCTCCTTCCCTTACAGATTGACACTACGATGCGCCTCTACAGTGATAACCACAGAGATTGCAGCATTGTATAAGAAAAAGTCTTATCAGCCCCAAACCCAAAGTGCCGCTATAGCCTCATCACCTCTCACCTTCGTGGACCAGGAAAGCATGCACGTCTCCCTCAACAGCTCAATCTCCCAGCCAAGAATGTTCCCACTTAAAAGACTTCTCCACACACCACATTTTTTTTCACCAGCCTCTGGAACATGTTATCTCAGGAGAGTGAGAGTTAAAACAAATGAACTTGTAGCAGCTGGGGAGGAAGACAGAATGACTCAGGAGCCCTTCCACTTCACTCCAGACAGGGTCATTTCCTACCCAGTTGTGGAGAAGGTCGAACGCTAGTTGCCCCTTCAAGCTGTCTGGGACGAGGGGGAGCAGCCGTCGTCCTAGTTCAGCGACTGACCGTACAGAATTACTGCCCATAAAGCACCTTCTCTAGTCGCCCCAACTTAGAAGGCAGGCTGGAAATTCCAGATGCATAAAACTGGGGAAATGGCCCACAGCTCAGTCACCTGCCTCCCCTCTGAGACCCCAGTGGAGGCTAGAGGTTCCACATCAGCTGGGAGCTGGGGTGGGGAGCGATCACCTGGGAGGCTTGCAAAACCTTTTCTGTTCACTACTGAAGGTGAGAGTCGAGAATCCCAGAAAGCGCCACCCACCCCTGCCCCGCCCGCACCTCAGGCTCATCCCCAAATCATTCTCTTGGCTGAGCAGCTTCAAGCTTTGAGGGTCTGACAAGGCTGCTCACCAGACAGGCTGCCTCAGCTCTCCCACGGCAGCTGCATTTCCTGATTTTTTTTTTCAACGTTTATTTATTTTTGGGACAGAGAGAGACAGAGCATGAACGGGGGAGGGGCAGAGAGAGAGGGAGACACAGAATCGGAAAGAGGCTCCAGGCTCTGAGCCATCAGCCCAGAGCCTGACGCGGGGCTCGAACTCACGGACCGCGAGATCGTGACCTGGATGAAGTCGGACGCTTAACCGACTGCGCCACCCAGGCGCCCCTGCATTCCCTGATTTGAGAACACCATGTGGCCCCAGAAAAAAGTCAGTCTGTCAGAATTCCTCTGGAGAGCTTGTGAATGGGGGACACGGCAGCCAGGTGGCTGGTGGCCCTTCCAAGCACAAAGGCAGGAGCGCGCGGTGCCAGGTGTGTTTAAAGTTCGTCTTACCTTTGGTCCCCCAATACCTGCATGATGGACGGTATTGTGGGAAGGTGTATTCAGCCAGTAATGTATTTCTGTCAGAGTGGCTGGAAATGAAAGGGCGGTGGATGGGAGGGAGGCTGCTTTTGTGCTCGGGGTAAATAACCAGCTGGCTAGGATTTTTCCTTCTTTTCTTCACGTTCACAGGGCTGGGAGGACTGGAGGTTTATGCACTTCTCCAGCATTCCTTCTTCTCCATAAAAATGTGAGTCCAGGCTAAGGAGGATTTCTGTCCTTCCTGGAGCTGGCCAACCTGGGCGATTACAGGGAACCACTCAGCAGTTACCGAAAGCCCAGGCCTGCGTAACAAGATTTCTGACTATGGGGCATTGCTCTGTACAGAACTGCTCCAAAGGCAGTCGGCACCCAGGAGGAAACATGCCAAAGAATTTCTCCTACATTAAATTATGAGGTGAGCTGAAAAAACACGACTAAATCACCCCTAGTCCAAGGCTCACATGAGCCCCTTGACTAAGAAAATAACTTTTCAGGGCTGGGTTCTCAGCAGCCATTTGGCCAAATACCAGAGTCCCTCTCCACGATTTCAGAGGCCAGGAGGTAAGAACGTTTTGGGCCTTAGATGAGCCAAGAGACAATCACCTAAAACCAGGCTCCCTCAGCTTTCAAGGCTGACCCCTTCCACAGAGCCGAGAGAAGGTGTTGGGGTTAGACGTAAATCAGCCAGATGGAAACACCTTGGCCCATGCCGCCAAGACCAGGATGCCTGAACAGCCCCTCCATGCTGCTGAGCTGCGTCAAGCACGGACGCCCCGCCGGACCTCGGATGCTGTTTCACGCTCACAGGCTGCAAACGGGTGCGGTTGAGGGTGACGTAGACTTTGTGTATAAAACTACCATGGAATGAGAAAACATCGCATCTCTAACTGGGTCATGGGCCAGTCTGTGGGCCAGCAGCAGCTGTGACTCTCGGCCCCCTTCAGAGGGGCCCAGAGGAAAGCCACAGCTCCCGGTCCCCTACTCCAAAATAGGCATGAGAGCATCACTACCACACAGAACCTCCACCTTCAGGGCTCCTGAACCACATGTGACATTTTCAAAGCCAGGCCAAATCCATTCCTAAGACGCGGTGCCTCCAGGACCTGGAAAGAGGTTTATTTTTGCCCCCAAATGGTTCAGAAATGCAAGTGCTACACTGCTTGGGTACCAAAAATGCCCAAAACGGCTACCAAACGAGAGGCCCGCCAGGTTAAAGAGCGCCTCGCAGAGCTCTCTGCAAGGGGGAACCCACACGTGTTTGTGGTACATTCTCAACATGAGAGCCCAGAAAGCCTCCTCCTCAGAACACAACAGCTCATCTACAATATTTAGGGACGGCTCATCATGCGATGCAAGACCCAGAACTTCCAATGAGAAGGCATTGCACTCTCCTATACCGTCAAGCTCCCACACCTCGGCTTCTGACCTTTGGCTGAAGTGCCGTGTGCTATGTAGTCTATCCACTCCCTAGGAACACCCCCAAGGGAAAGGGGGTGAAAAAGGAAATAGGAGAAGCCTGTGCAGAACCTCCTGCCAAGGGGCCAGAAAGCCCAAGTTGGACAGGTTGACCCGGAACCTCTTTGCTCCACTGTCTCGTGGCAGAACAAGGGCACCACGTCAGGGGCACCTGGTCGCGTCTCCCACCATGCCTGTTACCCGGGACATACACCAAGGCCTCTCCAGACACTGCTGCCATGTAAGGATCTAGGGCATGTGGACTTCCTTTCTCAGCAAAACTCTCAACCCTAGATCAGCACCACAGCTGCCTCAGAGGCACGGCAATGCCAGAATAGGAGGCATCCTGGCGGGGCCCTGGGACATTGTACTCCTGGGCAGCTTACTTCATTTGTTGGGGGCCCAGGAAAGGTAGGGGAGGGGGCAGCCTGCGGAGGCTTGAGGGGACAGCTCTAGGTCTGCCAGCCTGTGGGCCTCGGCCCTGGAACAAAGAGCACTGTCACAGAGAAGTTATTCGCAGTCCTACACGGGGTGCAAAAGCCAGGCCTGGCGGGTCCCACAAGTGCGGCTTCTCCCGGCGTCACCACCGCCAGCGGCCAACAGGTGGCAGGAGAGCTTTGGGAAGCGCTCACCTGAGGGCTGCAGCCGTTCCCATGGCTGCTGCCCGCAAAGGCCGCCGGTGTAGCTCCAGCACGCGGGGCAAGAAGAGCCAGACAGAGGAAGGAGAATGGGTCTCCGGGAGCCACACAGCCAGACGCATCCTGTGGAGCCCTGTGCAGAGAAGGTGTTCCAGAACTCATGCCCTGCAACTCCCCACCTGGGGGCTGACCTCGCTTGCTGCACACCTCCATGGGAGCCTGGGCCTAGAGGGTCCCCAACTCAGGGCACAGATTCCCCCAGGCTCCGGCAACACCCACTCCACCCCGGCTGCCCCTGGACAGACCACAGGCCGGGGGGGGGGGGGGGGGGGGGGGGGGGGGGG